>NW_017257517.1:12634-12856 GCF_001594055.1 Mycetomoellerius zeteki
GTAATTTATAATAGAGGCAGCAATACCTCATATTAAAATTTAATTTTTTCATTTATACACACACGCAGCATACATGCACGCGCGCGCGCGCACACACGTTCACGCACACGCACACAACACAAGAAGCGTAAATCCGACTGTGCAACCTCCACGTGGTACGCTTCAGATAACGCTAATCCCAGTGGTGTGATCACATATGCTGCGATATAAGATTAAATTCAA
>NW_017257518.1:0-242 GCF_001594055.1 Mycetomoellerius zeteki
AGAAACTTAGAAAGAGCCGCGAACAAACGAAAAATACAGTTTAACAAAAAGCAAAAAGCTAACATTTACAATATAGGTGATTTTGTCTGGAAAAAAATCCACCGACGCTCCGATGCTAGTCGTAGGACTACGCGCAAGATACATTTAGTTTACGAGGGACCGTACAGGGTGGAGGACATTGTAAGACCTAACGCATACTTATTAGATGACGGAAACGTATACAACAGTAGGCAACTAAAGCC
>NW_017257518.1:3620-6209 GCF_001594055.1 Mycetomoellerius zeteki
TGAGTCGAAACGTTCAATAAAGAGGATTCTACACATTAATGATTAATTAAGATTGAAATTAATCGTTGGCACCTTCATCAGCCCGTGACTCGTATGGCCTTTACGGATTGTGTTATTATTATTTTTATATTAAGAAGAAAGTTAAGATTTTTGAAATACATACAGTTGAGACAAAATAAAAATAGAAAGATTCGATTTAAAAGATTAAAGACAACAAATGAAAAAATAAAGTCCAGTTATAAAAATCAAGTAACGTAAAATCAATTTCAGATAAGCAAAATAATATAGATTCAAATTCAGATAATCAAATACAAATATACAATTCAAATAACGAAGTTCAATTCAATAATAATAAAGATTCAATAATTTCAGATCCAAATTTAAAAGTAAATTCAAAAGAAAACTGGCAAAAGCAAGAAAAAGATTTTAACAAGTCAGAAAGTCTAGAAAGGCGAGGAGAGATCTTACCCGTAAATCCTGCATGTCCGAATTGGCGAGGAGAGGTACAGTATCCTAAATCCAAACATCCTTTAGCCTTACCAGGTCCAAATCCTGAAGAAATCCTAAAAACCAAAACAGATAAAATATTAAAAGTAATTATAGAGCCGATAAAAATAGATTCAACAATAAAACACTTTGGAAATAATAAGATATGTTTAGATTCAAAAGAAATACATTCAATAAAAATAAATTCAAATAAAAATACAGTCGAGTCAAATAACGTCAATATGAAACAAAAGGAAATAAATTTGATAAGTAAAAAGAATAAAAAATTAGAAGCACTAATAGATAAAGTAAAAGCAAATTGCAAAATAACAAGATTAATTAATAATATAGATACACTTAAAACATTAATGAACATAAAGGCTCAAGAAAAAGAAAAGAAAAACAATTTTATGAATTCACTTAATTTAACTAGAATTATACACACAGAATCAAATAAAAATATAGAAGAAGAAAAAAAGTCAATGACAAAGGCGCAAACAAAAAATGTAGTACGTCGAGGTAATATTCCGACAACCGTTAGAGATAAGAAACGCGTCGTAACAAGTAAGCGCGATATAGCTAATAAGCACCTATATATAAGTCCACGTGACAACCACCACCAATCACCGCGAGCGAGCAGCGAGCCTTCAGCGGACAGCGCCGACATCATCAGTCGCATCTCAGACAGCGAACAGTGCGGATCGCGAGTCAGTAAAATAAAATTAAAGTCAGTTAAGATGGCAACGTACAAGACAAGTAAGGAAATGAAGATCGAGGAAGAAAGACTTCTTGGAATAATAAAAAGAAAAACAAACAGAAAAGCAATAATAGGCGCAAGATTCAAAAGAATACACATGCTAAAGCAATTTATCGAAAATATGAGTCCTAGTGAATCGGAAGAAGAAAATACAAATGAACAACAGAAAGCGGAAGAAAAAATGAACCAAAATTTCAATAATTATAACCAAAGAAGAAATCAACAAAGGGGCATCGTGACCACCAACACGTTCGAGAACGAAGAAAATGAAAAAGTAACTAGGATCTCGACAACCATAAGCGTCGAAGAATTTAAACAATACAACGAAAATCAAGAAAAACTGGCATACAGATTAACATTTGACGTAATAAAAGATAAGATATACCAATTCGTACAAACAATTAAGCCGGAGGAACATGAACAATTAATTGAAAGAAGTAACAAGGAACCCAATTTTCTGAAGATAATAGACTCAAAACAAAGAGCATTAGATGTGGAAACACCATCATCACCGTTAACAACACAAGAAGAACCAAGAACACCGCGAGTCCGTACGAATGAAAAAGAATTAATAAACAAAAAGGAATCAACCGTATTCAAACAAATTTATGATTCGGAAACAACTACTGAATCAGACGATCCAAAGAAGGACGAAAACTATCAACCAACACCAAAAAAGGTTTCAAAGCCAAAAGGAAGACCGAAAAAAGTAAAACAACCTAATCAATATTCAACGAAAGCGGCGTTAAAAGAAGTGATGCCGATTAAACAATTACCTAAGATAACATCAGACGTCCTATTGCCGAAAAATTTCGACGATTTGGTAAGTGCTCATTCAACAGCAGTAGCTGTCAATTCGCAGGCGAGAAATGTGCAACCGCCACTCAGATTCGGTGAGTGCGATTACAATCGCCTCAATTTTATAACTTAACACAACATATTTGAAAAAACAATAGAGCCAAGCCGAGAGGATGTTGATTACGGGGAGGCCAAGCTGCCAAACAACGGTCCAACAACAGGATCCACAAACGGGAGAAGATGCCACGAAGAGCCCTCCCAAATTATTAAAATCACCCCGCATAATATAAAAAAAAAAAACTTTAACAAAAGGCGCAATGCCAAATGAAAACATTTTATGATATTAATTTTATTACATTATAACTAGCATTAAGTTCCAAACATATTGTATTCATAGAGATAAGTTAATTTTAAGACTTTATTACAATTATTAAAAAAGAGTTTATTAAAAAACACGTTCAACATTTTCTACCAATAATTTAATCAATCTTTCAGAGGCGTAAGACACGCATATACATAATAAAAAACAAGGAGCCATGAAAGAGCTC
>NW_017257519.1:0-1604 GCF_001594055.1 Mycetomoellerius zeteki
GGGAGTCACGCAAGCAAAAGACCGTGGCGCTTTCCTCTATGGAAGCGGAATACATGGCCATTTCCGATGCAGCTAAGGAGGCGCTATATCTAATCAGGTTCCTAAATGAGCTCGGATGTTCGAGCTTAACTTCCGTGACAATTTATAACGACAACCGTGGAGCCGGACAACTGGCGGACAATCCTGTACACCATTCAAGGTCGAAACATATCGACATCAGACATCACTTCATTCGAGAGGTTCTGAACAGGCACCCAGTGGATCTGGTATCTGCCTTCGGAAGAAATGATCGCGGACATTCTGACTAAGTCCTTGTCTGGTACCAAGCATATAAATTGTGCGACGGGTTTAGGATTATTTTCGAGCAAATTATGTTCGGGTTCTAATTGAGGAGGAGTGTTAGAGCACGTCAATTAGCGTCTTGACTCTCAATAGTTCATAATATTTCTCATGGCGCCATCAGCGCCATAACATTCTTTCTATATTATTTTTACATTCTACAACTTATGTTATTCATGTTCTTTTTGCTTCTTCATACATGGCGTCTCTCGTTTTGCACACGCGCCTTTTATTGCAGCGTATTCATATAGTAATAGTTTGTACGATTTACATCAAATAAATTGCTCTAGTGTGTTTAATAAACCTTTGCCGATTGACTCACTCCTGGAACCTGTATATCGCGCTACTCTAACAATATTTTTTATATCAACAGATTTAATTTTATCCACGACGTGCCATTCCAACACTACTTAATCTTCGAAATCAGACTAATTCCAACATTCTTCTTAATCATTTACTGAGGAAAAAACCCAGAACGATTTAGGGCCTCCTACTATATAATAATATATATACTATTAATCTCATTCCCCCTATTAGTCTACATCTTTGATATCTACTTATACAGCTTCACAACAACATTCTCAATACTTGCAAAAATCATAATAAATTACGATCTTGATCTATGAGGATTCTTAATGATCTATACAGCCTTTCTCATCAAAATACCCATATATATATTCCACATCTGATTCCCCAAGGCACATGTAGAAGCCCCTGTTTATGGCTCAATAATCCTAGCAGGAGTACTACTAAAAATAGGAAGATATGGACTAATCCGACTAATAGAAATATTTTATTGATTTACAATTAAATATAGATACTTAATTATCAGAATCAGAATCATTGGAGCAACACTAACAAGACTAATCTGCCTAACCCAAATTGACATAGTAGCCTATATATTCATCAGTAGTCCACATAAATTTAATACTATGCAGACTAATAACCCCCAATAAAACAAGAATACTAGGAAAATACGTAATAACAGTATCTCACGGACTATGCTCATCTAGAATATTCTACATAGTTAATACATTTTATGAACGATCAAAAAGACGACTATTATTCCTAAATAAAGGCTCATTAAATAATATACCATCAATTACTATATGATGATTTATATTTTGTATCGTAAACTTCTCATTCCCCCTATCTCTAAATTTTATTGGAGAAATTATAATCCTAATGGTTATTCTAAATTGAAACGTACTAATATTAGTATACTTAATATTAATTAGATTTTTCAGAGCCGCCTACTCCCTATA
>NW_017257519.1:3156-9282 GCF_001594055.1 Mycetomoellerius zeteki
CTACTTCACACGGTATACTCTATCCTATTCTCGCGTCCGCGTGAAGCTCTTTTTCTCGTATTACCGCCTCCTGTGTCCTGGGAGCTTCTAACGAGGCCCGAAAGCCCCGTTATTCGAATTTCTTCGAAATAACTCGGGTTTTCGCATCGCGACGACGCGAATAAATTCCTTTATGGAATTTAATTGTCATTGAGTGACAATTGGTGTCCTTCGACACCTTCTTTGATTTTAATCAAAGATTTTATTAGCATTACAGATTTTATTAATCCGTAATGCGGTTTTTTGACTCTTGAGCTCATTTAGCTCGTTACGAGTCCCGTTAGGCGCCACATAAGTTTTTTATGTCCTTTTGACAAATTAATAATAAAAAAAATATGATAAAAATCAAGTTGGTCTATTTCTTCTTAAATAAGGTTTTTCTAATGAATAATTAAATTTTTTCAGTTTTTTATAGTTTTGATATAAGTTTGTTGTGGACGCTATCTAACGTTATAATACAAAAGTTTTTATTAATTGAGCTCTTATTTGCTCTAACGTGCTCTTATTGAGCTGAGATTATTTTTAAAGTGTAGTGATGCTCTGAAGCTATCAAAATAAATTTGAATTAGTTTGAAATAATTAATATTGTTTGAGATCGAGCTAATCTCTTACTGACGCTGAGCTCTTATTTCTGCTCTTTCTTGCGTGTTATCTTTATTGGCTTTTTACGCCCCTGAAATTTATGTTCATGCTCTTGAATAAATGTTTTATGATTATGTAAAAAAGGTTTTTTATTAAAATATAATTTTTGTTCTTACAACTATCTTATCATCTAGGTATTGAGTAATGTTTATAATATTAATAATAAAATGTCTTTATTTTCGGGGTGAATTTATATTTTTCGGAGGGCTCTTCGTGTTGTCCGCTCCTTCAGGTAGGTCCTCTCGTCGAACCTCCTCTTTGTTGTGGCCTGCTGGCTTCCCCGATGTCGGCATCCCTTCGGCGTGGATCTGAGAATGTTAATTAGTTTTGTTTCAGTTTCGGAAAATTGAGGCGATTGGAATCGTCCTCAGCTAGTCTGAGTGGCAGTTGCAAGGTTGGGATGGGTTAGGAATAACATCTTACTGCTTAATTATATACTATCACAACTATATATCTTATAATTCAGCTATAGTTACTGTACTGTGCAATCGTTTGGGAGATGTAGGAATCCTTATAACCATAAGACTAATAATAACAGAGGGAAGATGAGAACTAACTATATTCAAAGAAAGGACACTAAATATAATACTAATAACCCTAGCCGCCATTGCAACCGCCACTCATTTTCAATGAGGTCGAATGCGTTCGTCTCAAATGTTAATATAAAATAAAACGATTCACAGAAGCCCGATGAACAACAGGAGATCCGGAATAGATCGGACAGCCCAAGGACAGCAAAGTCAACCGAGGGATTGAAGGAGGAGCCAGCGCAGAGCCGCAAATGAAAAAGAAGAGCCCTCCATAATATTAGAGCCTATCCTCTATAATAATAAAACACTTAGATTATAAGTTACACACAATGTACAAAAACACAATATTAATATTAAAAACTATTATTATTATATTAAAACATATTAAACAGTTAACCTTAAGATATCGTAATTCTAAGAATGTATTAAAGATACTCATTATATAACATTTTACATATTCATTACAAAACATTAATAATAATATAACAATATTCATTACAGAGGCCTAAGATGCCATTAAATATCAATTTTGATAACATACAGTCGAAACATAGCTCGACTAATTTATTACTAATTATTATAATCTTTAGGTTAATCTCAACGTCGATTAGAACGTTAATTATATTCATTCATAAAGCCTGAACAATCTGCGAGCATTTGGGAGCAAGTTATAGCTCATTCCATATAAAGATAATTTAAATAAATAATTCCTTTTGTCACATTGCACTTTGCAAACAATAATATATAACGGGAGAGTCACATCGAGAGTATAAAAGCTCTTATTCAATATTATGATTTTTTAAAGAATTAATTTCACGATAGTTTGTCAATTAAACACTTATTAGACTCAATCCCAAAACTCATTTTACAAAAGGAGCTCGTAGAGGCTTATAAAAGGTTGAATACTAAATTCAACCTAATAGCGCAACATAAAATGCGCGTAATAGTTGAAATCTTAAATTTCGATTATTAAAAAGATGTTTTACACCTAAAAACCGAAAATTAGCGTTTTGCGCTATTTTCATAAATATTCTATTTTATTAGAATAATTAGAATTAAGTTAGATAGCCGTGTGACGAAGCGCAGCAAGGATAGACTCGTTATGAGCTCACAGCTGCAGAAACGCGATAGAAAGAAAAAAAAGATGCGATTAAAACATTTATTATTATTACATATTAAGTTACAAGTAGAATTAATTTTGTGAGCCCGAGTCACTGGATGAAATTTCAGAGTCCTCGTACCTGAAAAAGAAAAAAAAGATATCAATTTAATTTATTTATATTATTAAGATACTAGAGATTTACTTACCTGGACGCCAAACCTGAAACAAAGTTAAAAGGGGTTAAAAATTAATAAAAGTATGATATCTAATAGTAATAGAATAAAATCAGCTGATTCAGCAAGTTTCATGTTTGACGAAATATAATAATAATTTTTTCAATTTATTTCTTATTTTAGGGCGCAATTTTGTTATTTTAAATTAATCATTTAATAAAAGTAAATTTCTGAGTAAAAAGATCACTGAAAAGCTTCTCGACTTAATAATTTAATAAAAGAAAGAAAAATCGAACAGACGTTCAATAAATAGAAAGAATAAAATATATAATAGAAAGAGAAAAAGTTTCGACCAATAGAAAGGAGAGAAAGTCTCGACCAATAGAAAAGCTTTTCAATGATCCGGCGGTCGCTCTACACTGACATGTCCAGCGGTTGAAGGGGATTCCCCCAGCCTTAGAGTCGGACACCGCACGATGGGGATCGAGCCGTTGGCCCGGGGAAGCACCTCGATTCGGGGAGCAGACTCGGCAGTTGCCTCAAGCCGTTCAAAGAGAAAGGACGTGCTGCTCGTCGCGAGAATTATTGCACAATAGTTGCATCACACTAACGGCACTCCGCGGACGCGCGTTAACACGTTATTTAGTTTGATTAATTAATAATAGAGTCTCGTATATACTTTTATTTGTGAAATTAACCGTAGATTACGCGAAACCGCGACGTGAAGTGGCGATACGCGATTTTGTAGTGTTCTCAGTGTATATCCACAATTCATGTTTAATAAATAGTTAATATAAATAAAAACATACCTTGGTGTGAAGTGATTTCTCAAAAATCTTCAAAACTCAGCTCACAGCAGCCGAAGGAAGGACGACCGATGACGCACTTAGCAACAGGCCAATCCGCTGTAAATAGAGCTGCATCCTTCTCTCTAGCAGGTCAAAGGGAGTGGTGACCGTACGTAAAAGGTAATTCCACCAAGAAGTAAGAATATTTTTCATTATTTTCTCGATAATCGGTCACACCATCACCAAAAGAGCCCAAATCCCCTTCTCAGTATGACTACCAATAGCTATGGCAGCCCCCACCCCAGTATCCGCCCTAGTACACTCCTCTACCCTAGTAACTTCCGGGGTGTATATAATAATTCGATTCCAAAAGTTCCTTATATCAACTAATATTAACACATTTTTATGTTTTATCTCATTGTCAGTAATCACAATATTTATAGCAGGTTTAATGGCAAATTTTGAAAATGATTTCAAAAAAATTATTGCCCTATCAACCCTAAGGCAGCTAGGATTAATAATAATAATCCTAAGATTAGGACAAAGCATATTAGCATTCTATCATCTCCTAACTCATGCCATTTTCAAATCCATATTATTCATAGCAGCGGGGACTATCATTCACTCTATAAAAAATAACCAAGATATCCGATTGTTAGGAAACTTAAACGAAACTATACCCTTCACAATAATAAGATTACTAATTTCCAACCTAGCCCTAGGGGGAACCTCATTTTTCTCAGGATTTTATAGAAAAGACTTAATTATAGAAAACGTATACACGAATAGAAACGTTAATGTACTAATAGTAATACTAATTATCATGTCCTTAATGCTAACTATCATATATTCAATTCGTTTTACATATTATCTATTCTTTAACAAAACAGTAAAATTTTACAGATATATATATATCAAAGGAAATAATATATATATACTAACACTAACAATAATATCTAAATTCATTAAATTAAATAAATACTGCTGTAATACACCCTACTACCTAAATTTTATCAGTTCCATGTGATTTCTATCCAACACATACACTTGAATCTACCTGCCTGTTATCTCTGTAAGAACTAATGTACGAGACCTAGATAAAACCTGAATAGAATTCCTAAGTAAAAATATAGTAATAAAATTTATAAAAAAAAAATTACAAATACCCCCTACAAATTACACACATTCATATTCATCTTTATCTACATAAGAATTTATCTATACATATGATTTTAATAAATTTAAATAGCTTACATAAAGCATAATATTGAAGATATTAAGAAAATTACCTATAATTTTTAAATAAATAAAACCCCTTTTATTATTTTTATAATGAAAATATAATGTATTTATAAACTATTATATATTTAAAAAGTAATATGAAAAAATTTCATAAATAATGAATTAGAAGTCCATCCCTACTTACTTCAATTAGAAATATACAAATCAATTCAATGATATTATTAACAATAATACACCTCTCTTTTGGTTTTAGCTAACTATATTTAAAGTTTCCTCTTTTCCTTACCCTTAACTATCAACTAAAACCATCAAAAATCAAATTCTCAGATTTAATAACATATAAATCTATGTTTAATTCGAAATTAAAGTGTAAAAATTACTTTAAGAATTACTACACTCAAACTTCACTATTAAATATATATTATAGAAACATACTTTTTTAATGCAATTAAAATGTTCTTATAGATTTTAAACTAATACCCAAAAACAAAACCGCCTAAACCTACACATCAATACTTATATATATAAACAAAAATAAAAATAGTAATACCTCTCAACCCAAAAAATAAAAAAATATCTACCCCCAATTAAAGCTTTCAATCCATAGAATATTCATTATATTCCAAATACAATCCGACAATCAAAATAAACAAAAAAAAAAAGAATAAACAATAACATATGGATTAAAATTCAATAATAAATAAACCAGAGGTAATAAAAGAGCAATTTCAACATCAAAAATTAAAAAAATCAGCCTAATAGTAAAAAATTGAATCCTAAAGGGCATTCGAGAACAAGAAATAGGATTAAACCCATACTCAAAAAGAGATATTTTTTCTTGCCTTAAATTTTTCTTGTCTTAAAGCCACTTTTTTTGATAAAATTAAATTAAATACAAATAAAAAAAAGAAATTAAAATAACAACCATAAATACACACACTAACTGAACAATCACTTATATTAAATTTTACTTTAAATCTTTTAATTGGAAATTAAATGTAATATACATTATATTGTACTATATAAATAACAATTAAATAACAATTAAATAACAATTAAATAACAAGTAAATAATAACTAAATAATAACTAAATAAATTTAAAACCCTCATCAATAAACAGAAATAAATAAAAATAATCATACATCAACAAAATGCCAATATCAAGAGGCAGCCTCGAATCCAAAATGATGATAAAAAGAAAAATGCATACTTAATAAACGAATTAAACAAACAACCAAAAACGTCGTCCCAACAATCACATGAATCCCATGAAACCCCGTAGAAATAAAAAAAGTAGAACCATAAATAGAATCCGCTATAGTAAATGAAGCATTAATATACTCAAATAATTGAAGACAAGAAAAATAAACTCCTAAAAAAATAGTTATTATTAACCTATTTTTACTCTCCGCAACATCATTGCTAATGAAAGAATAATGAGACCATGTAATAGTCAACCCAGAAGAAACCAAAATAATAGTATTTATCAAAGGAATGTTAAAAGGATTAAAAGGATAAATGCCCTTAGGCGGCCACAACTGACCGATCTCAACTCTAGGAGCAAGAGCTGAATGAAAATAGCCCAAAAAAAAGAAAAAAAAATAAAACT
>NW_017257520.1:0-2418 GCF_001594055.1 Mycetomoellerius zeteki
CTAACAGGTAAACTTTACCAAGAAGTTGGTACAATCGGACCCTAGAGCTCATTGCCCATTTTCCTCAGGTATCCCTGGTTATTCTAGGCCGTCCTCGAGGTATTCTCGGTTCTGAAGTCTTGCCATTTATCTACCGACTTCTATTCCTGACTTTTCCCTGGTTTTCTCAGCAATTGAGACAGTTCCTGCCTTAGGGTCCTTGCACAATTCATCTTTTTCTTCCTTTTTCTCTCTACGTTGGAGAAAAAAAGGTAAGATGAACTGTGCACAGCAAGTTTAGCTAAAAAGCCTATTCTGTAACTCTTAAGGCCGGGATCCATACTTAATAGTCCGTACTTAATCTCAAGCAAAATCTTAAGATGCTAATACGGTTCTCTAATTGGTTCATGCACTAGCTTAAGACCATCTTGAATCTTGAGCAACATCTATGATTCCTTAATGCAAATCCTGTTATGTAAGAATGACGAAACTTTTCCACTAAAGCTACAGCTAATCATGGTAATGCAACAGGTGTAAGAGATGGATATTGTCATAGATTTACGGTAATACCGTATAAATCTACACAAATATCCTTCTCTCTTCTTATAATAAAATCGGGATGTTAAGGGGGGCACCTCATGTAATGAGTAAAAAAAATCGAAAAATTTTTTTTGCATAATTTAATAATTTAACCCATCAAAAATATGTTCCTTGAGTTTTAGAATGAAATTCGAAGAATTGACATAATTACAGATGATTTTTTACAGACCGTCAAGTAGGTAAAGCGCCGAGCGCGCAGTGCGTCCCCTCTGTCGACCCTTCGGCTTTGAACATAACTGGAATATTTATTTTGTGTATCCTATAGAAACATTATACTATAATTAGTATGTATACTATAATTAGGGTGTACATTCAAATTTACTTTATGGGCCCGGCATAGCAGATCAGCTATAAGTACTCGAAAATTGTTGGTTGTATGTACTCATCTGAAACAAAAAAAAACAAAAATAATTTCTTTTTTTTAGAGTTTACGTTATTAATTGAACCTATTTTTAAAGAGAATAATATCAAATTATAAAAAGCGACACAGAAGAAAAAATTTTAATTTTTACGAAAAATTTTCGTGTTAATTATGTAATAAAAGTAATTTATTTAAACAATACAATTATAAATAAAGGTTCAATTTATGTGAGGAAAGTATTTATCTAGATATGTGCACAAGGAGGACTCAATCGAATGAATAATTTTTGAGAGTTATTTTGCACGCCAATTTTAAAAAAGTAGTTTCGAGAAAAACGCATTTAAAGTTTTAGATGTACATATGTACAAGCAGTGCTACATTGCACGCCGTCAACGCCAACGCACCAAAATTAAATTATTATAAATATAAAATTCACATTGTTTTTCTACCAAGAAAATATTTTTTAGTATAATATAAATTAAATTGTCTATATGGCTCAATCAGAATAAATCAGTAGTAAAAAGAATGGGCTATGAGCCAGTTATAACAAAGAATATTTAATAAAATTTCTTACATACATGTATACATGCAAACGAACGTTTCGACCCCGATTAGGTCATTTTCAATGCAAAATAAACAAAATTATAAAATTCTCGGAAGATTTAGCTAAATTATAACGTCCAATACAGAATTCAGTTGTATCAATGACATGTGGTCCATATTTAAAATCGACGGAGATCTCATCTCACTCTTTTTTTACAATTCTCCAATCTTACAAATAAATAATAAATTAACAATACGTTATAAATTAACTTAAAATACAAATTAAATAAAAATATCTACCTTAAAATGTCTTAAAGATGTAAGTTAGACGCAGAGAGGAAAACGCAATTAACAACGTTATATTAAATAAAAAGTAAGCCATAATACGGATGGGTCTCAGATTTGTAATCGACGATGTCAAACGACTTACTGACAACAAGGAAACAAGGAAATAGGAAAAATAATAGGAAGGGGACAAAGGACAATGTTAAGAGGGGGAAAGAGATTGGATAATGTTTAGATATGATTCTGGCAGAGAATCTGTGTCATTTTGTTTGTTTAGCCCATGCGTTTGTCGTTTTATATGAACCATCTCCGATATTAATCTCTTGTTATACGAGGCTTCTCTGTCTAAAATTTCAACATTATGCCAGTCGAAGTTGTGATTCTGGTCAATTCGGTGATTAGTAATCACCGTTGGAGATTTTGACCTCTTATTAATATCGGATACGTGTTCATGTAATCTTGTCTTTAACTGTCTTTTCGTCTGACTCACGTAGCTAGCATCGCAATCGTCACAAGAGATCTTATAAACTACATTTTGATTACAAAGGTAATCCAATTGGTCCTTGCCCTTACCTATAAATTTTTTTAAAGTATTTGGAATCGAAAAAGCCAACTTACAATGACACATGTTGGCGATTGGTGTAAATTTT
>NW_017257520.1:3177-15330 GCF_001594055.1 Mycetomoellerius zeteki
TATGTGGAGTCGTCAATCAATTTATTGTTTTTCCATCTGACAAGCAAGGAGCGCAAATCGCTGGTAACTTTCTTGGTCGGATCCTTAATGATAATTTCATATGTATTATTATCCGCTAGCAATTCCTCCATTTTTTTAATATAATTGTTTTTATCCAGAGCAACTGTGACATTTTTTAGTAGTTCAATATTACAATAACATATCCTGAAAATTTCAAAAGAATTTATCGTATAGTCTCCTATTAAAAAATTCCGAAAAATTACATTATTTTCAGCACGATACATGAGATGCTCCCCTTAAATCGATAGTCGAATTCATTGTTGCCCCTTTTCCGATGCAGATTGGTTGTCTAGAGCTCGATCTTATCGCGTGCGTAACTTCGTGTCGTGAGCGGATGTTGTACCGATTTTGGTTCTCTCGCTGCGCTCACTTCGTGAGCGGCTGTTATCGCGGAGATCGCGCGTTTGACGGTTATGTGTATCGAAGGTGTTAAGTGTAATCGATCCTCTATAAAGAAAAATAGTCATGGGACCCTGAAGTTGGGGGGGGAGCCGAGTGGCTCACCGCTCAGTGCGATTGACTCGCGATCTGCGGATCCGGGTTTGATCCCATCTGCGCCCCATATACGCGATTTTTCGCGTTCGCCATTCCAATTCGGCGTTAAACTGTAGGTCCCCTCGAGTGTTGACAAACTCTGTAGAGTCAAATTCCACTACTATCAGATTGAAAAATATAAAAATTAAAAAGGAAATGGGCTACGAGCCAAAGGTTAATCGTTATGATTTAAATTATTAGTAAAAAATAAACATATCATTAGAATATAAAAACTTTAATGCCGGCTATAAACAATAAATGACAAAATAAAGACAAACGTTTCGATCCCTATCGAATCATTATCAATGTTAAAATGAACGATACAATAATAAAATTAAAAATAAAATTAAAAAATAATACTTCGCTCTCCTCTCGCAATATTAACATTTTCGCTACGAGAGGAGAGCGAAGTATAATTTTTAATTTTATTTTTAATTTTATTATTGTATCGTTCATTTTAACATTGATAATGATTCGATAGGGATCGAAACGTTTGTCTTTATTTTGTCATTTATTGTTTATAGCCGGCATTAAAGTTTTTATATTCTAATGACATATTTATTTTACTAATAATTTAAATCATAATGATTAACCTTTGGCTCGTAGCCCTATTTCCTTTTTAATTTTTGAATTTATTGAGCCTTATTACTATTACATTTTTGAAAAATATAAGCAAGCCCCTGCCTCCGAAGGGACTACAAAGCTAAAATTGATACACATGGTACTGTTACCCACGAGTAGGCTCGGAAAATCATACAAGGGATTTTGAAGAAGAAGAAGACCCTACAGTTGGCCGCTAATCACGATCGTATTGTTATCGCTTTATTCGGTACATAATTGGTCCTTTCGTTCATGATCGCATATCGCACTGGTGTCGTGTGACGCATTTCGTGTCGGAAAAAAATAATCGTGACGGAAGATCGATCAACTGATGCATGTGTGAGAAATTAGCGCACGTTATTATCACTGCAATACATATTACGTGCTGTGTGGGTATAACTTTTGAATTTGAAAATTGTATATGAAAATTATATGCGGTAAGATGATAACAAATAAAACAATAACTCTTAGCGCACGCAAAGCGCACACTATGATCTAGTCTTTAAGTAAAAAACAGGGTTGTTAGTGGTCAGGGAAATTAGGGAAAAAACCGGGAAAAGTCAAGGAAATCATTAACAAGGAATTTATTAATCTAAGGTAAAATTAAATTACTGTAAAATTTTAAGTTTAAACTTTACTTCTTTAAAAATTATGAAATAGAATTTTTTTTAATTTCTTAAAGAAGCAATACAAATATTTTTTTATTTTTAATTTTACAATTAGCAATTTGCAGAAAACCATTAACAGACATTGTTAAAAAGAAGAAACTTAACTTCGCAAAAGTCAAAATATGTATGTATTAATGATGAACATTTCGTAAATTATTTCTAATTAAAATTAATTAAAATGATAATTAGAACATACATTTTAATAAAATAATTAATGCCCGTATAATCAGGCCTTATATTTAAGGCTTCCTTAAATTTATCTTTAGATGCTCTATGAATTATTTTATTGGCTATCGAGCGTCTAAAGATAAATTTAAGGAAGCCTTGAATATAAGGTCTGATTATGAATACAGACAAAAATCTCAATAAGCAATGTGCAAAACAAAGATACATTTATCCGCCGTTTCCCGTAATTCATTTGTTTTTTAACTCATCATGTATCACGATATCAGTAGTCGTATGTTCCACTTAACATTTGCAATACACTCACTGCAAGTATCATATTATTATTTATATTTTTAACTTGTTTTTTTTTTTAAGGTAAATAATTCTTTGAATATAAATATTTTTTATTGCACTATTTATAAAATAAAATAATTTAATATTTTTCTTTGTTTCTATTCAGAAAATCTTTCAGGTTTTAGTCAGGGAATTTTTTCAAAAAATGATCGGGAAAACCGGGAAAAGTCGGGAAAATTTTTTTTCTCTTTTTTGCTAACCACTCTGAAAAAATTTATCTTGTGCATTTACGAGAATCGGTGCATGTATGTGGAATATTGAAATAAGATGGCAACGCGTGTTAGTTTTTCAGCGATCTTTAAGAAAAAAGGATGTTGAGTTAGGGCTGTTTCTCGGTCAAAATGAAAAAGTTTTAAAATGTACAAATTATATGTCACATTAAAGGGCTACTTAAGTAGAGTGATATATCGCTTATCTTGGGGGAACATTGGGAACATGAGAGATCGTGATAAAAATGTTGTCATATTTGTTAATAAAAAATTGTTAACTGAGGCATCAAAATATCTCGGAAATTAAGTAACAAATATTTTGTTGTTTATATATAACACGTTCACGACGAGGCCGTAATTTGATAATCGTGCATGTATACCACCAGTGATACATTTCAGCGTGAACGTGTTAAACACGTATAATTTAGAGGAGAATTTTCAAGCGATTGACAAACGATAAAGAATCCGATACAAAATAGATACAGTTTTTCTTAAATAATACAATTTTTGTTGTTTAATTCACGGAATATCTTATTTAACAATTTTTTATTTTATTTGTCTTTGATAACGATTTTTGCCATGTTCCCGATGTTTTTCCAAGAAAACCGATATCTCTTTAATATGACATAACTTGTATATCTCGGAACTTTTTCCTTTTGGCCGAGAAAAAGACGTAAAGTCTTGTGTCCACGATGCTATAGAAATCGGTCTGAGATTTCGGACAAAGAAAGAATTAACAAATCACATTTGAACAATTTGGTCACATGACCAATGCGATTTGTCAATTCTTCATCTAAGATTTCGAATATCGTGGATACAAGGCTTAACTTTCCCCACTGGCTCTTGCATGCAGATATATCGCACATTGCATATTTGAAATATCTAAAATTCGATTCCGAATAGATATTTCTTGCGAATAGAAATAAATAAAAATAAAAATAAGAGTTTCGGGAAAGCGAGCATTCGATTGATTCCGTCTAAAGGATATACAGACGAATAAAAAAATACAACGGTGTAATTGTATGCTATTATAAAAGAGCGACGTATTTCTTTATCTGAACAGTTCACTGAAAGCAAAAAACAAGATGGATGAATACGACCAAAAGTTAGCAAAATTGCAAAGGAAGTACATTCCATTCCTGAAAATGATGATCGTGAGGCTGCAACTTCTTAACGATCCTTCACTAGAAATACCATTGCAAAAAATGTAATGTCTGCACGAAGTTCTGACAAAAAGGAAGCAAAGGTATGTTGAATGGAAATTCATATTAGATTATTTACAAAGGAACATAAAATCACTGACCTTCTCCGATCTTAATAAGCTTTGGATATGTTAAAATATAAACAAAAATAAGAGATGTTTTTTTATACGTGCACGTTAAGGAAATGAAAATCCTGAAAAAATTGATTTTTTTTCTCTTAGAGTGAATATCGAAACTATGTAAGTATAAAAAAAGTGCGTATAAAAAAACGTATCTCTTATAAAAAAAATTGAAAATATTTTTTTTAATTATAAAGTATTCTTGAAACCATTCAACTTTTATTTAAAACATTTTTTCTATTTGTCATAATTTCGACGACATTTACTCTAAAAAGAACCCAATTTTTTTCAAAGGAAGTTTTTACCCTCTTAACATGCGAAACGTATCTTTTATTTTTGTCTACATTTTAACATATCCAAAGTTTATGAAAATTGGAATTAGTCAGTTGGTTTGCTTGTTAAATTATATATACCCGAGCGTACGAATTCACTGGCAAAAAGTGATATATTAAAAATATGTTGCTACAGCTATTTCATTATTAATTAGAATATTATTGACGAAATAGGATGAAGATGGAGACGCTGCAGCATTGCGAGACTCTTTTACATTTAATGTACAACAAAGTAGATAAGGTAGATAGTGACAAATCTATTATTTCGATACACGTGAAAATTGATTCTTATTAATATTTGTCGAATAAGGTCGTTAAACTACAGAGTGTCTTAAAAGTTTTAAAACAATATTTTGCTAAATGTATGTATAATATACAGAGTGTCCCATTTTAAAACTTCCACGCGATTATCTCAGAAAGAAGGCGTTTATCGAAAAAATGTTTCAGACAAAAGTTGCAGGGATCAAAGGGGGTCAACCAGTGGTGACCTTGTCCTTGACCTTGGGGTCAAGTTTAAAGGTCATTTCAAGGTCAAATCAAGATTTTTAAATGGAAACCCCAATTTTTTTCTCCGGAAATGAAAAGAGCGGAAAATTTTACGTTCAGATATGTGGTCATGCGAGGGCCAAAATGTCCTCTAACATTCATTCCAAGGTCAAACCAATGAAACGATGACAAGGTCATCGTTGGTCGACCCCTTTTGACCCCTGTAAGTTTTGTCTGGGATATGTTTCGCGCTTCCGCATACCTAAAATTTATCAACGTTTCATTGGTTTGACCTTGGAATGAATGTTAGAGGACATTTTGGCCCTCGCATGACCACATATCTGAACGTGAAATTTTCCGCTCTTTTCATTTCCGGAGAAAGAAATTGGGGTTTCCATTTAAAAATCTTGATTTGACCTTGAAATGACCTTTAAACTTGACCCTAAGGTCAAGGACAAGGTCACCACTGGTTGACCCCCTTTGATCCCTGCAACTTTTGTCTGAAACATTTTTTCGATAAACGCCTTCTTTCTGAGATAATCGCGTGGAAGTTTTAAAATGGGACATCCTATATATGCTTTTATTTTGGGTTTTTAGAAAAGTGAACATTAGGGTAGTAGAACACACTCTGTTCACACATATTTTATTTTTGCTGTTTTGTCTATATTGTTAGTTATATTCTACATTTTTTCTGTAGAGGAAAGTGGGTGAATTGTGCGCACCTAAGGGAAATTTATTGTCCTGAAATGATTTTCCAAGTTCAAAGCGATATAAGTATGGAAATAGAAATTATAAACATTCTTCTACTATTACTTATCCTCATATTGAACAGATTTTCATTCAATAAGGTTATATTTGGCAAAAAGGAACAAATGGAAAAGCGAAAAAATTTCTCGCACATCGAGTAATTGTGCGTAAAGCAAAAGTCGTAGGAAATGAATGAATTATGGAATGTTGACAAAGAAATCAGAAAATATATTTATTATATTGCAATATAAATATATATTATATATATTAAGCAAAAATACAAAACTAATATAATAATAATACATATAGACTTTGGCAAAATAAAATAATAATGCAAAGAAAAAATGAAAAAATTAGTGCTAGTCATATAGTATATGGAAGATGGGTAATTGTGCGCACTTCAAAACGTTTGCGCACATTTGCTCACCGCGATCTGACTCGATATGAAATACGATTACTTCAACATTTCTTAACCAAAGTTAATAAATAACAGCTCAAAAGACGCACATAATAACATACTTTAATAACGTATGCAACTTTAAATAAACAAATTAAAAATACAAACTTACCACCTTATTTTCTGAATGCTAAAATAACAAGATGTGATTTCACTTTTTTTGTATTTCTCTGGTTAGCAACGTATTTACGTCGTATCTTTTGTAGTTATATCTTAAGGAGGTTCTGCGTTTGATAAAAAATAAGATAAGTCTATAGTGTACATGTAATGCAAAAGTTAATAGAAAAAATTTCATTGACTTTTACCGTACCATTTTGAAGATTAATTCTAAATTTATAGAATTTTACATTACAGGTTGAAGATATAACCTTATTCTGTAGTTATTCTCTTTTAAATTGAGACAGCAATTGCGTATAAGACAGCAATTTAAAAATCATTATAATCATAAAGTAAACACTTAAGTTTTTTCTCATAAAGTTTCATTTAAACTGACCGTACCGTTTACAAGAAATTTATATTCTTCAATGAAAAAAGCTAGAATATGTCAAATGGACGATGTATATACGTCAAATGAGCACCTTACAACTTTTATTTTGTCATTTTAAAAATATTTAGTAACATATAAAATTAACAATAATCATGCATAATGGCCTAAGTTATTGTTAGTAACTTTTTTATTCCATTATTTTAATTGTTTTACATATTATGAATAAAACCTGTCTATTGACTAGGAAGTAGCACGAGAACCTTCTAAGAGGACGATCTCCTGCGTAAAAATTTCGCCACAGTAATATCTTCATCCTTGGAAAAGTACCAAACCAGGATGCGCACAATTATCCGCTGCGCACAGTTCCCTCACTTTCCCCTACTTGATATCGTGGTGAGATTCGTTTGAATATTATTTCGCTCAAACTTATATAATATGTTTGGGCATCAATCATGAAACTTTTTTCCCTCGGATGAAAAGTGAAAAGTTAAAAATTTCTCCACTATCTTCATATTCTGTTATATTATTTTATATAAAATAATATATTAGATGAAAATCGTCGATACTGATATAGATCTCCTAAATAGATACTTCCTCATTTCTTGGAAACTAACTATTGTATTTTATAAATATTGATAAATATTGATAAAAACTTCATATATAATATTTAGATGATTAAAAAAGTAAAAACTCGTACATTTGTGGTTTGTTTCTATACAAAATCAACTAAAGCAAATTTTACATACACAAATGCAAAAAATAAAGTTCTTACGATTTTCTTTTGTAAAATAATTTAAATAATAATGGCTATATTATAATGCGTGGTCCATAATGGGCAGTAGCAGTAGTAGATTAAGGAGTAGGCATAGAAATCAACCAATCATAGTTGATTATTCTCACATTCGATTGATTGATTGATTTTTACGCCTACTCCTTAATCCACTACTGCTATTACCCATTATGGTCCGTCTACAATACACGTAGTAAGCTTGGTTTAAGAAGTAAGAGTAAGAAATTGACCAATCACAGTTGAATGTGAGAAGAATAATCGACTGCGATTGATCAATTTCTTACTTTTACTTCTTAACCGGTTAAGTGGTAGGCTTTTTAAAACATTCCGTGCCAAAAGTGGTAGGCGTCAATTGTGAACTAAAATATACCAAAATTTGGCCCTGGGGGTTTTTTGGGTCGCTGATTTCATTTCGTATATAAACTGCGGGGGTAAAACGTAATTGCAATATATATACAAAAATCGCCATTTTCATTCAACGTATTAGTCGCCATGTTGTGTTCGCCATCAAATTTTACAAATTTGACGCCAAAATCGAGTTCAGAAGCCCAAAAAACAATAGTATACCAAATTTCAAGCAAATTCGTTGAATAATATAGAAGTTATTCAAGATGTGCATATATGCTACAATACCACTTTTGGCACGGATTCTTTTTGTGCATATATGCTACAATACCACTTAACCGGTTAAAACAAGCTTACTTCGCATATTGTAGATGACGCCATAGACCACGCATAACATTACATCGTTTTATACGTTTTTGTTAGTTTCCTAAATAATTTTATTTATTTTTTTCTTATTTTTCATAACACATAATAAATTTAAATATAAAATCGGGGTACAGCACAAATCGACACTGTCTATAAGACAGATCATAAGCTAACTTAATCTTTAGAGTGATGTGTCGTATCACCGACCTTCCTCTATATAATAAATATAACATTATTTTTCTTGCACAACCGCAAGCGCGTTTAAAGAAAATGACTATTTAAATTATGTTCTGAATAGTGTATTCTGTATACATGTCGCTTCTGATACTGTGGAACAGTGAAATACTATACATGAATTTGATATAATTTTTCCATAGCTCATCTTTCATTTTATAGTATAAATTGAATGTTTACTTCGTAGTTGATATCATGAAGAATCCAGGATTGTGTTTTGTATGTTTGTTTCAAACGATACAATTTTGAAAGCATACATTCTTGTTATTTGACAGAATTTGGTGCAGATTTTGCATTTTTTCAATTTAATTTGCATTTTAAAAAGCACTACACATAAATATATGATACACACGTTTTTCTTTTTCTTTTGGTTCTACACTATGGTAATCGCTTATTTAATCCTTAATTCTTTACACTTGTATATTATTTTCGTTGATTTCTGGTACTGTATTTTCAGGCTTTCATAGTGCGTGTTTGATATTTTAATTATTCTAATTCAACTTGAATTTCAGAAACCCATTTTACGTATTTAAGCAAAACCATAACACAACCTTCGAAGTAAGTATTATATTTATTGGTATCTTAAAAAAAATTACAAAGTGCAAATAATTGCAATATATGTTAAAGTTAAATAATATAATATCATCATTCTTATTTGCAACTAATTCATAAATAATTATTTTTAAATCTAATTAAGTAAAAGAAATCCTATATTCAGTCAAAGCAGATCTTAATGTTTAAATATCTTGGTGTAAATTTATATATACCAAATAAATTGTGTAAATTTTGGATTCTATGCGTGTACATACACATACATACATACAAAACATTTTCACTTTTTACGTTTTCACTCTAGGGAAAAAGATATATAATCGATATCCATGATACTCTGCTCGCAGTATATAAACGAACAAAACTGCGCTGCGGTCGCCTTCGCAGGTTGGATATCTTACTGTTCATAATATCGCCAACTATAATAGGCGATTATATTGATGTAAAAATGAATGTTATTAAAATATTAAAAAATGAAAAGGTTTAAGACTTGTTGGAAAGCTCCTTAAACATATACCTATCTCACTTTCCACTCAAATTCAAAAAGTACACTAGTTTAGACACTAGTTAAGCAAGGAACACAGACTTGCATGACATTAACGCATGAGGCATAAGAAATTGAACCAATCAGTTCTTTATTTCATGGAAAGGAAAGAAACGATGGACTTCGATTGGTATATTTTCTTAGGGTGAAATCACACGACGCAGAAAAAGATTGCGGAATAGAGAATGAGTGCTACATAACCTTACGGTCCAAACACGGCATTAGAGAAATAATAAACAGTAATAAATAAGTAAGGAATATGAATATTAAAGATTATCTATGGCTACGTTTACACGGTTCGATTTACGCCGAAGTTATAACATCGATGTTACGAAAATTGGCCAATCACAGTCATTCCATTTTTTCAGAAGAATAGCTATGATTGGTTAGTTTCATAACATCGATGTTATAACTTCGGCGTAAATCGGGCCGTGTAAACATAGTATATAATAGACAAGTTATTCTACGTTACGAATTATAATAAATAAACATTAATCAAAGATTAATTCCTTTTTTACTCAGTGAGCGAGCTCGTCGCTTCTGAATGCACTCATTGGCTGCATTCAGCGGACTCAACAGTTGAGTGAGCGTTCGCTGCTATTGACGTATTCTTCTAGATCTAAAATTATGATTGGATGATCTAAAAGAATACACCAATAACAGCGAGCGCTCACTCAACTGTTGAGTCCGCTGAATGCACCCAATGAGTGCATTCAGTACTACAACCGCTCACTGAGCATTTGCTTATTGGTATATTCCGTTAGAACTAAAAATATAGACCACAGATACAAGAGCTGTCAGTGAGCGGTTGTAATACTGGGTGCATTCAGTACTACGACCGCTCACTGAGCGCTCAGTGAGCTCTTGCATCTGATTGGCATATTCCGTTAGAACTAAAAATGTAGACCAAACAGATACAAGAGCTCACTGAACGTTCAGTAAGCGGTCATAGTACTGAATGTAACCACTAGGTGCATTTAGTACTACTACCGCTCAATGAGCGCTTGCATTTTATTGGCATATACCGTTAGAACTAAAAATATAGACCAAACTGATACAAGAGCTCACTGAGGTCGTAGTACTGAATGCACCCATTGACTACGTTTACACGCACTAGTAAAAACGGTTTAGGAAAGACCATTTTAGTTAAAATCGGTGTTGGTGCCTGTTTACACGATCAGGCGTATTTTACCTCCGCCAAAAATAAAATAACTTTATATAACCTAATACGGAACCTGAGACGAAATATCCTTTGTCATTTCTTAACCTTAACTTCTAAAGTTGGTAACATCGAATTTTGATACGTTAAACGGATTGAAGACCGTTTTCACGACTTTCGTAATTCCGGATCTACAATAAGTGTTTTAAGACTTAAGCCGTAAGAAATTGATCAATTACAATCGAATCCGAGGGGAATAATCGACTGTGATTCGCCCATTTCTTATGGCTTAAGGCTTAAAACCCTATTATAGATCCGGGGTAAAACGGTTTAGTAATGCCAAACCTATTAACCTGAATGTGCCAATCAGATGCAAGAGCTCACTGAGCGCTCAGTAAGCGGTTGTAGTACCGGATACACTCCTTATCTGGATTCGTGGAACACAGAGATGCTTTTTTTGCCAGATTAAGGCTGCGTTCGGAAACTTCACTCGGATGCCCTCGTGTATCATCTTATCCTTGTTTAACATTGGCTGCGTTCAGCAGAACGTTCGTTTTGCAACTGTTGGAAGTTTCCTTCGCGCTAATTGGATCATACTTTTAGATCTAGAAGAATGGTCCTATCTCAGCAGACAATCATAAAACGGTTGCAAAACTGTTGAGTCTGCTGAACGCAGCCATTGGGTGAATAATAAAGCGGGGAGCACAGCCTCTTGCATAAGGGTGAAATCACACGGTGCGGAAAAAGACTGCGGAATAGAGAATGCGTCATTGAAGCAACCAATCAACGCTATTCCGATTAGCGCTGAATAGCGTTGATTGGTTGCTTCAATGACGCATTCTCTATTACGCAGTCTTTTTCCGCACCGTGTGATTTCACCCTTAATCTCAGGCAGTGTCTTAAGATGCTAATACGACTTTCTGATTGGTTCATGCACTAGCTTAAGTCCGGATCTACAATAAGTATTTAACCCCGGATCAACATTTTCTTATGTATAACGTATTATGCGTTATGCAAGAGTCTGTGCTCCCTGCTTAAGAATAAAATGAACGGAGGCACTCGGGTGGTTTCCGAACGCAGTCTTAAGTTGCATTCACATGCAAGCGTCAAGCAGCAACCCACGGAGTAATAAGAAGGAGATCAAACTCAAGCGGTCGGCCATGAAAAAGATGGGTTCGAAACACGGTGTCGGAAAAGCGCTGTATAGAAGAACTGATCCGAGCGCGCCTGTCGGAGAAAACTGTGAACTAAGGTGTTATCATCGAAATGTAGGTTAGCAAAAGTAGGTTAGAGAGAGCGAAATGTATGTCACGTGACAGTCAATACTTCCAACTTTTCCAGCAATGGCGCTAAAATCACATCTCGATTTTCCATGGGGTTTTCCGAAACCGTGTTTCGAGCCCATATTTCATCCTCGAGCTTGATCTTCTTATTACTCCGTGCAGCAACCAATCAGATGGGCGATAGGGGCAATGGTGTAAAAAATATTTTTTGCGCCACTGTAAAAATTGCCTCGTTGATTGGTTGCTGCTTCCGCTGCTTGACGTTTGATGCTTGCATGTGAATACACCTTAAAGGCCGCAGCACAGATTCTTGCATAACGCATAACGCATAGTGCATAAGCGAATCAACTAATCAGAATCTTTCCTTTCCTTCCATTCCATGAAAAAGAAGAATTTTTCGATTGGTCGATTCCCTTATGCACTATGCATTATGCGTTATGCAAGAGTCTGTGCTACGGCC
>NW_017257520.1:15850-45882 GCF_001594055.1 Mycetomoellerius zeteki
TTATGCGTTATGCAAAAGTCTGTGCTCCCCGCTTTAAAATACCTATTGTAGATTAGTGATGCCGTTTTCTGAAATCGAATCGATTTTTTTGATAATCGATTCATTTTCGAGGCCACGATTTTTTTAATCGATTTAAGAGAAAAGAATCGAACGATTCTGAAGAATCGAAAAAAAACGCTACAAATGCTTCGAAGCATTTTTTGATTGATCAATTAGTAAAATTTTTTGGTATGATATGACAACATTTGCTCTGTGTATCAATAATATGAATAAATAAGTTACGGTTACATTGTAGGACTCTATTAATAACGAGTACTCAGAGACTGTGTTCTAAAATTCACTACCAGCGCTAAAAATCTATAGTTTACGTTACGTGTATTATGACCGCGGTCCGATTCATGCTCGCAACGCTTAAAAATCATTTCATCCTTGTTGTTTGTCAAATGTTGAACGAAGACAAATAATGCTCATAAGCGTTGTCAGCATGAATCGGACCACGGCCTATATATTTTCAGCACTGGCAGTGAATTTTGGAACACAGCCAGAATAATCGATTCAAGCTGAAAAAAAATTGAATCGAGAATAAATCGTACTTCTCAGAATCGTTGGTAAATCGATTTTTTAGTACGAAAAAAAATCGATTCTCGATGCATCGAATCGAAATCCAGCACCACTATTGTAGATCCGAACTTAACGACTTTTCCTCTCACATTTTTCAATATTTTCTAACCAAATATTCACATTATTCTGTCTTCTTAATTTATTATTGGTCAAATAGGATTCGATTAGGAAATCTACTACTACTATTCAGGAAAAAGGAAGACGTAGGACACAGAAAATTTTGTGAATGATGGCTTCTGCTGGAAATGTGAGGAGATCTACACGGATAAAACCTCAAGTGAAATATGCAGAAGTCAGTGATGGGGAAACACCTGTTAGCAGTCGTAAGATTACATTAATATAAATTATTATAAACATTCTGGTTAGATAATATAATTATTAGTTAATATAAATCTTATAGAAGTAGTCTGTTATTTTAAGAGATTTACTCACTTTAAACTATAACTTGTTGTACAGTTATACTGCACTATCAATGTGATCAGTGCATTGTTTATGTTTTTGTAGCACAAACTAATATATTGAATGCTGAGATAGAGGAACAACTAAAAGATATCGAAGAGGATGTACAAAAACCAGTTGGTAATTGCTAAAGATTTATATGAATAGCTATTTTATTCTTATCTAATGTTGTGTTAATATGTTTTAGAATTATTTTCTGAGAAGGATGTAAGTGGAAGAAAACTATATGGATTTCAAACGCCAACAAAAAGAAACAGCATGATGATTAAAGCTAATCAGTGTCGTACACCTGAGACTCCAAAAAGTTTCAAAACACTTCCAATTTTAAAAGTTGTTCTTGACGATGTTCTTGCAAACTCTAACAATCAAATGGTCAAGAAGGATAGCAAAGGTCTTCTGTTTTATAAAGAAACTTTGTTACAAATTATAAAAAACATATTTGCATCTTTTAATTTCTTTTTTTTTATAACTTAGTCTCTCGAAAACGATATTTGCCCAGTGTAAATTCAAGTGGCGACGAGAGCGTGTCAGAAGACAGTGAATATATACCTTCAAATGATGAAATCAGTTCAGAGTCTTGTAAAACTTCTGATAAAAGTGAGGATAGCGATAATTCTGATGTAAGCCAAGAAAATAATACCAGAAGGAAAGTTGTAGGAAAAGTATTGAAACCTTTATTAAGACGCCAGGTACAAAGTACACCTAGGAAAACAAGGAGAGGACATAAGACTGTTGCTTACAAGGATTACGTAAGTTGGGATTAACAAGACTGTCTTAAATATTTAGCAAATTATATGTAAATATTTCAATTATGATCCATATATGTATAGTTTATTGATGAATTTTTTTTAACATTTAAAGCACATAAAAACCGACGAATATTTTGAATCTCAATCAGAAAAAACAGTTACATCTGATCGTACATTAGAAAGACTCAAGAACGCTCGTCTCACCGAAGAATCACTAGGAAAGTTATTAATAAATCAAAGTCATATTTCTACAATCCATAAAAAACATATTTGTTCATTGACAGAAAATTGTAGATCGTTCTTTCCTATGTGGCAATTCATATTGGAGTAAGTATTAAATATGGTTGAATATTTTTTAATGAAACATTATTTTAAAACTTTTGTTATATTTTAGAGAAGGTTACAGTCTGCTACTTCATGGAGTAGGCTCAAAAAGAAATTTAATAAATGATTTTCATAATGAGATTATACGAGATCATCCAACATTAATTATAAATGGATTTTTTCCTAGTTTAACACTGAAAGATGTAAGTTAAATCCATTATTAATTAAAAGGATATGTACGAAAGTTGTATATTAAATGTTATTTCAGATACTCGATAACATAATAACGGATTTGTTAGATTTAAATTGTCCAACAAATCTTAATGATTGTTTAGAACTTATAGAAACAGTTATGAGAGATAATCCGAATGATCGACTTTATTTAATAATTCATAATATTGATGGGATAATGCTGCGTTCGAATAAAGCTCAAAATATACTTGCCAGTTTAGCAGCCATTCCAAATATCCATGTTCTAGCATCTGTTGATCACATAAATGCACCACTTCGTAAGTTAATATCATTATCCTGATTTTGAAATTGATTTGTTATTAGTTAACGTCGCTAATTTGTTGATTTAGTTTGGGACCATGTAAAACGCGCCAAGTTTAATTTTTATTGGTGGGATGCAACAACATTATTGTCATATCAAGCGGAAACGTCATATGAAAGTTCCTTACTGGTTCAGCAAAGCAGTGGACTCGTGTTATCCTCTCTTCAGAATGTCTTCCTATCCCTCACATCAAATGCTCGAGCAATTTATTTGATTCTTGTCAAATATCAATTGAACAACAGCAGTAGTAATTTCACAGGTAATTATTATTCAGTCACAATTAGTGTTCTATTATGTTATAATAACTATAATTTGATGATAATTTCATGACGCCATTTTAGGGATGCCGTTTAGAGATCTATATCGAGCAGCACGCGAACAGTTTCTAGTTAGTTCTGATTTGGCGTTAAGGGCACAGTTAACTGAATTCATTGATCATAAATTGCTACGAATTAAACGTACAGTTGACGGCGCTGAACACCTAATGATACCTCTTGATAAGCCTCTTCTTAAACAATTTATGGAGCAATATGGATCATAATTGATGAACATAAGAAAAAGTATATATTTTTATAATAGTTGATAATATAAGGAAAATAATAGTTTAATGACTGAAAATTCAACTATTAATTTCTTTATTGTATATCACTAATTTATTGCATTTTATTTTTTATTCATTGTATTTCATATAAAAAGTAAAAAAGTTATATAGACATCAATAAAGTACCTGATATTAAAGATCGACAATCTTATGAAAATTCGTATACAACTTAAAATTTAGATTTAATTCATAATATTAATATCACAATGCTCGTATGACATTAACTTTATGATTTTTTTATTATCTTGATGTTTGATATGTATCTACATACATTTAGGACTTAATAATATTCATATTCAATTTAAAACTGCAATTTTGCTATTCGAATTTGATTATCTATGTGAGCAATAATTGTGGAAAAAAATTATAGTTTTGCAATATATATCATTGCGTCTTTATATATATTGATGAAATATATGTATAACAATATATCATTTAATATGGCGAATTTTATAGTGCATTAAAAACTAATTATTTAAGTGCCAGTAATAAAAAAATGTTAGTAATAAAAAATTAATTTGTATAATCGATGATATCGATATTGATCAATTATCTCTCTACTGATTGTAACAAAAAATTTTCTCAAATTCGTTGATTATTAATAATGTCCTGTTGGTTATTTCGGTATGATCTTTACAAGATTTCCTTTTAACTTGAAGCAAAAAGTAAAAAAATAAGGACAACATCACACGGTGTTCCCAAGCGGTCACCCATCCAAGTACTAACCGTGCTCAACGTTGCTTGACTTCAGTGATCGGACGAGAACTGGTATTTCCAACGTGATCTGGAAGTTGTCCGATTGTATAGAACATTTGGAAATGGTTTTGTTTGATTTTGTGATTCATAATCGCCTTCATTGTTTTATGTAGCAATATAATAAGTAATGTTAATTGTATTGTTATATTAAAAAAATGACGTTATGAACAAATCTGAATGATAATTACAAAATTACAGTTTTAAATTGAAATTGAATCATGAGCCAAGCTCCCTAGCCTTTTATATATTTTTCTAAGTTTGAATTTTATTCGTTTGAGCCTTTTAGTTTACTTTTAAATTAAAAAAAAACGTTATATAAATATATAAACGCATAAATGTTTCATTGAAAAGTTATAACGAAAAATGCAAAAATAACTAGCTTATTTGACTAGTTTCTTTGTTTGATATAGAAATAGATTGTTCGTTTATATTATAACTCCATTTCAAAATGTTGTCCCTTACGAATCCAAGACTGGCATTTACGAAAAATAGAACTGTTGAATTTTACATTCTAAATGTGAAAAATATACCATTGCGCAATCAACAGACGGTAGTGCACGCATGCGCGGTCTAGTGAGATTGTCCCGCCATCGCTATCACGCGACTTGCGGAGCATCGCAAAATTAACGCGAGTCAAATGAAGGCGCCAATCGTGTCCGCGATTAGAAGATACTTTTATACGTGATAAGTGAACGATGTGCGAAAGAAACGGTTTAATATAATCGCACAATGAGCAACAAGACACTGTTTCCACGCGCAAATATAGTTACTTCCGAAATGTCGTTTTTGTCGCGACGCGCCTCGGCGAAATCGAGACCGATCAGCGATGTTAGGTTATGTGCCTCGAAGCGCGGCACTACGAAGTTGTCCGATTTACGTCGATTGCGACTTCGATAATCGCAACAGTTCGAAAGTCGCGATCGGCGCCAATGGTCGGTTGGTTCGTCGTTGTCCCGTGAGCTCCATTTCTCTTTCGTGGACGAAAAGGAAAGGAAATCTCGGCCCGTCCGGCCGTCGCGTCGTGCTCGCGACCATCGTCGCGACATTCGTGAACGGGAATCGTGAAATCTGCGAGATTGCTGCAGCCTAGACGGCGCCCGGCTCCGTCAGTCGACGACGTAAACAACGCGTTCCTCGCATGACCGCTCTGACCTTACACTGGTAAGTCGCACGCGCGCGCGCAACCTTGACTTTCGGATTAAGTTGTGCATAGAGAGGAAGTGAGAAAGAGAGAAATGAGAGGGAGAGAGCAAAACGCCGCGCCGTGTCATGGAGAAGTAGCGGCGCGTGCACGTTTTTCCTGTGAAAACAGCGATGTCACTTGCGAGGTATTCACGAAGATATTCGTGTCGGAGCTTTGGGGCGTGGGGATATTTCTAAATTCATGCCGCTGCCGAACAGTCTCTTGTTCTTATAATATACTCTTTATTATATACGGAATCTTTAAAATTTATGAACGAGAGGTATCAATTCCTCTTGTGAAGTACTTTTTCTTAGATTCTCAATTTCTTTCCTCGCTGTGAGACATGAAAAACGGAGTCACAGTTGATTTAATGAGGATAATTGTCATTAAGTTGCCAGTGGAACGACAATCATGTTTATAATTTTTTTTTGTCTCACTTTTGTACCTGGGGATCAAATATAAACTTTAACTCCAGATATGTACATTCATAACTAACATAAGGATTCATTCGTTACAGGTCGTGTTTGTCGGATAAGCCTGTGTGACTGGTTCAGTTGTTATACTAAAGTAATTGTTAAACTGTTTTCATCCTGTTTCATAGGTAAGTGTTTTAAGTTATGTTATTTTTCCCATTTGAAAGAGAACTACTTTGGAATGCAAAATCGCTTCGACTGCCAATATGGAGCAGTGTAACTCTGAATGCTGTTTGCTGTCCATGTGTTGTCGTTTTAAACCAATTTTATACATATTACTTTTATCTCTTTATTTGTCATATTTTGTTTAATGATAATTATTGTTACACACTGTATCTGAAAGGACACTGTGCACAGAGGTGTGTGTAATAAATGGAATGTAATACATACACACACATATATATATAAAATATAATATCAATTAGTCCTCTTTCGTATGATAGTTTTTTATTCTATGATTTTTTTTATTTATCTGACAAAAGCTTTAAAGTGCTTTGACGTTCTTTGTTGTTTTATTGGCATTTTGACCATACTTTTGCGAGTTTTATATCATTGTTAGAAGGACACGAAACAGTATTATAGACGTGTTCTGTTAGACGTATTTGGGTATTACCAGATTTATTTATGTTGAATAGTGCAATATGATAATTATTCTTACGCTACTACTGTTTTCACTTTCAAAATTTGACTATTGGGAAAACATTGAATATCATTTTATAAAAATTAGTAAACATTGTTACTTTTATGTCAGAGATTAATAAGCAAAGGTATGACTTTTCTACATAATTAGGAAAAATATTTTATTAAAAATGTTTTTTTAACTATTGAAAGAGTAATTTTGTAAATCTTTAAACAAAAACGTAAAACTTTTGCTCTCGTAATAGTTATCAAATTATCTGATAAGATTGCAGCTTAGGTAATGCCATTTATAATTCATTTATAAAATTGAATCGACCAATGATTTATAAATAAGTTATTAAAATTTGTTTATGTCGCGAGAATAATTCGTTCCTCTTCCATGAATCATAGGATGCTCGATTCATGGATGTTCTCAGAGAAATTTAAATCATTAATTTAAAATTTCTTTTTTATAAAGTAGTAGTTTTGTAATATTTAATAACATTAATTACAGAGGAAGTATGTATGTACCATGCCTCCACCAATTGCATATTGCAACGAAATTACTTTCAAACGCGCTGATAGATGGCGTTACATTGTACATCTTAACCGCGTGTTATTTTTTTTAGTCATATAGTTGAATATTTAATATCAAAATTTAGCAGGGTTGGGTAGTAACTAAAATAAATTAATACTTAATAAATTAAAAGTTAAATAAAAGGTTAAAAAGTTAAAACTTTTAACTTAATTTGGTTAATTTTAAATGAATTTATTTTTAACTTAATTTAATTATTTTTAAACTATAATGTATTAACTTTTTTTTTTAAGTTTTGAACATTTTTTTATCCCTCTAAATGCTATTATTTTTTCTATAAAATCTTAAAAATTATGGAATTAGTTTAGAAAAATCTCAATCATTGTATGATGAATGCGACTCGTAGTGGCTAAAGCTGTGAGTTCGATCTACATTTAAGAAAAACTATCAATCTATTGCGTCATTCTTTCCTTGTTTTATCTAATGGACGATAAAGAAAGAATAAAAACTTATCTATATATAATATTTGTACATTTTAAAATATAAAAGCACCTATTTAAAAAAATACTGAAAATCAGTTTTTTATTGTACAAGAAATATCTTTGTTATTTCATATAATTAACAAATAAAGTATTAAATTTATTTGATAATCTATATTGTAATTGTTTTGTTATTTAAAGTAATGTTATTTTAAGAAAAATTAAAATATTCTGATTTAATAAAAATAATTTTTTTCAAAATTAACTTTTCAACTTGAGTTCAATCTTAACGTAACTTTAACTGAATTAATTTTTTATTTATCCAACTTTTAACTTTTAACTAAGTTAATTTTATGAGCCATTAACTTTAACTTAATTTGGTTAAAAAAAATACATTAACTACCCAATATTCTGAAATTTATAATAGCCTAGGGGATGTAACAAGAAACAGTATATTTATGGCATGGGCCATACGGGGAATAACCAAGCCTTTGTATTGTATTTTTTAAACAAAAGAGGTATCTTGTTCTTTTTAATTGCACTAAGTCTGCACTGATTATTTGTTTTTTTTTCTTTCTGAGATACAATACATATAATACATACAATACATACATGTATTGTGACATTTTTTAGGAATGGTTTTGACAATACAATATGAGCTAAAAGTACAAACTCAGTCAAACAATCGCACGAAACAAAGTTTAGCTTATAATGTTTATATACAAAATGATCATATTTTTCTGCAATTTTGGATTAGTAACTTTTAACCGAGTAAGTGGATCCAAATAAACTTTGGCACGAATATGTATTATTATTTGATTAGTAGATGTATAAAATTTGATTTAATTCTTAATGATTTAATTCTTACTTCCTCATCAAATTTGCAAATAAATATTACAAAACGCGATTTTAGTTAAGAATCATAACAAACAAAAAAAATTAAATAATTTTAAATCAAGAAGAAAATTGTGCTTAAATTGTAAACAAATATTCAGATGTAATAATAGAACAATTTATGAAATGTTTATACTTTTGATGTAGTTTTTATATGTGACATGTACATCCTTGAATCAACAGTCATTTTCTATATAAAGTCGGTAAATCAGATGCAAATTAAATCCTTACATTTTTGGATTGCTTCAAATTAATTTCGGATTTTGTCATAGTCTTTGAATATATGTAAGAACAATCTACAAAATTTTTGTTAAATTCTTAACATTTTGAAAATAGGTACTAAAAATCTTTAAGTATATGAATTATAAGTGTTCAACTGAAAAGGACAGGCCAAATAATGTTAGTAGCTGATGGATCTACTAATATCTCTGATTATGACAAGTTCGCTAATTAAATATCGTGTATCTTCAATATTATATTAAATATTAATACAATTTAAATTAATACTTAACATTATTAGTAAAATTTTGTATCTATCGCGAAATACAAAACGCCTTTGGTCGACTTCCAGCTCGATTTGATTTGTCCATCGTTTGTGCAGCTTTGCAACTGTTATGAAATTTTTTAATATATTTTGTCTTGCTCTTAGTTCCTGGATCTAAATGTATAAATCAATCACATATATTAAAAAAAATCTTACAACAATTGCAAAACTGTTTTTTGCTGAACACAGCCCATTTGTGCACGAATTGAAAACAGTGTTTCCGCAAAACAATATCGTATTTCAATTTCGAATGACGATGCTTCTGACAAAAGCGTTGGGCTTCCAAGAAAGAGAACAATTGGTTTTCACTCCACGCGTTGCTCTTGGGTTAATAGCTTGGGAGAGCGGCTTCGTTGATTCTTTCAGGTATACGGGCGTGGAATTGCATTCGTGAAAGTTGTTAAATTGTCCCGGTTTGTCTAACACATAAATATCGTGATAACGCCGAATATAATCGTTCAGACTGAGTCGAAAGATTTCTCTGAAGTTTTATTAAAATCTACGGTGCGGAAGTAATTCGTCCCTTCTTCGATAGACACTTAGCTCGTGGGCGAAGAGAAATGCTCACTGAATCATTCATTTAAAACCTCTTGTGCAGATATTTGATCGTTGAAGGAAAGCCTATTAATACTTTAATTTTAATATTTAAAGATCAAAGAGGGATTTCACAAATGATTTAAAAAATCTCGGTAATCTGAAAATTCTTAAATTTGCGTTTCGCATTTTCACTTTGTGATAGAAGTTTTGATTTGATTAAACAATAAGAATCTTATTGGACCGTGTGAGAATACAACCAATAGGAAATATAGGCTCATATATTTCAAATATTAATTTGAAGCTGGATCTTTAATGCTTAAATAATTCCATTTGAATTTGTATATACTATATATATATATATATATGTTTGCATATATACATACATATATACTATATTTGTAGTCATTTGAACTGCGCATTTATTACCTATTTCTTATTGATTTAATTTGATTATTACATTATTATCCAAAAAAGTTGACTCAACCTTTTATTTTTCTTAATTAAGACCGATATCTAGCTTGCAATTCGTTAACAATTTCGGACACGCGAAAGTCGGGAAATCTGCAAAAGTTTACTTTCATATATCGATCGCATATCTTTCTCCAACTCCGTCGCGCAACTGTTTCGCTGATTTCACTTTTGCCAAGACAAACTAATTTCTCCGAGCTACGATTCCCCGAGAAAACCGTCGCTCGATAGCTTCGAGATGTGATGCACGAACGAATGAACGAACGGAGGGAGAGATTTGCTTTCGCCTCGAACGGCTCGAATTCGACGTCGCTCGCTCACTCGCTCGCTTGCGCTTGATTATGAAACGTCCTGTACGAGGCGATACTTTCACTATCGCGGCCAAGTTTCATAATTATTATTATCGAGGCCATACGTAGGTCGAAGAGGAGACTGTCAAGAGATGGAGAAAAGGGTTGGGCTCGTCTTTCACTAACCATCGCTTCGAACAATGGCGCCTTAATTAGAGGAAAGAGAAAGAACTAATTTTATTTTATATACAGAGTCCGAATGGCACTTGTGTGCAAACGATACGTTCCTCGATAAAATCAACAATGACTTTCCCTTGACGAAATTTTCATGGAAATTATTATACGTTATTCAAATTTAATTTTGTTATCGACGCGGATCTTTTAATATAGGAATTTAATTAAAGCTATATTTACTTGCAAAGTTTTACTTTTAATAGGAATTTAATTACACTGTTGGAAAATTCGTATTGAATATAATACATTTCACGTTTCAATAATAACGTTCCACTCAAATTTTTGTGCTCGTTTAACATTAGATGAATATGTTAGAAAACAATACAGATATTGTGTAAAAAATAATGATAAATAAGGTAATGCTGACACAGTTTGTAAACAAACTGGAAATATAATTAACATTTATTATATATGTTAAACTGGAAATATAATTAACATGTATTTCATTCATTTATCTTAGAATATACGTTTTAAAACACATTTTTATGTTACTTGTTTACTTATTCATAAATTGTGTAATTTTGACACTAAGAAATGTTGAATATTAATTGTTACACAAAATGTTTAAATAACATCACGAATATGTTAAAAAATTCAACACAAACAGTTAACAAGAACGTGAGTGGACCGTTTCCAACACAAATACACAACATTTTTTATTGTGTAGCGTTTTAATTCTCACAGTGTTTGCTGTCCATTACAAAATGTTACAACAATGGGCAATTTTGTCGTGTTGTTCAATTCTTTGTCTTTGAATTCTTCGAATTCGTCAAAAAAATCTGCTGTTTCGAAAAACAATGTTAGCATCGAGACACCCCGATGTACACACATGCACATGTGTGAAACTTTTGTCCTAGCCGTATCGCGACTTTGTTACGTGTACGTGTCATATTGCGTGACCGAGAAATCATTTTTCCAACGTGATCGCCGCGCCGATCACCGGTTAGCAATTCCCTCGTCAAGGCTCGTTGTCGTCTCTTTTTCTCTCCTCTCCTCTCTCTTTCTCTCTCTTTCTCTTTTTCTCTCTCGGCCGATGCACGTGCGAAGTAACGTTCGTGTAACTAGTTTTGCTCGTATTTAATATCCGCCGTGTGTGGCGTCATTGGTGGCTCTATTAACGAGCGAGGAGCTAGGTTGACGTCGACGTGTGCTCTTTATTCGAATCTCTTTCTCTCTCTCTCTCTCTCTCTTCAAAGCATAAATAGTTTCAACTCTGAATCTTTCTCACGATGAAAGACTTTCTTGTAGTAAATTCTTTAGCAACAGAAGAATCTAGATATTAAATAGACTAAAAAAAATCAAATAAAAGATAGAAAGATGATTGATAAAGGATAAGAAAGTTAGTCGACAATTAAATATCCTCGTTGATCCAGGAATAGCAAGTATAAAATAACCAAGACGAAAACACTATATGTCAGCTATTATGCAGGAATGTGTCTAAGCTAAAATCGGAAGGCTGGCAACTCGTTCATGCTGTCACAATTAAGCTTCAATCTTTGCCATTGCTTATGCGTGAAATTTACGATTGTCTGTTTGTCTAAAATAATAAGAATTATTAAATACGATTTACGTATTGAAATAGGTTATTAGATTGCTGGTTATTTTCCATAGTTTGATAACTAAATTGGTTGGAAGAATGACTGTGCGTGATATTTGATTTTGATAGTAATAATATGTACATGGTTTTGACGATTACAGCGCCTCAGGCGTATACGACGATAATTTAATACGATGATAACGATTTGATTCCGTGCGATGCGACAAATATCGTCGGCGTTCGATTAATCAATCGCGATGAAACGGACTCTTTCTGCGGGGTTGAAGGGAGGAGGAAGAGGGTGATAGTCGTCCCAGACGAAGGAAGGAGCCCGTTCGAGGTCGAGTTGGGGTTGCTGTACGTGCACGAGCATTGCGCAAGAGCATTCACCCCGCTCAATACTCAGCGACAGCACACAGAGATACAGAACTCTGAAAATGTACGGTCTACACATGAAAGAGAGCGAGAGAGAGAAGAGAGAAGAGAGAGAGAAAGAGGAGGAGGAGGGAGGGAGATAGGGAGAAGAGGGGAGAGAGAGAGAGAATGCGAAAGGGAGAAAGAAAGAGCGTGGGAAGCAGAGAGATCCTAGAGATGAGAGAAAGAGGAAGGGAGAGAGATTGGAGCAGGAAGAGGAAACCAGCTCTAGCGAATCATCCCAAAATGGGTTATTCTATACGTTTGTATGCGTGTATGCATATGCGTACATCTACTTTGTGTACGACCAACCCCGCCTTCGATAGTGCACCAGCAAACCGCTCGTATTTCCTATTTATTATACCGTACGACGTACGATACGCGCATATACCGGGTGTTCGAACTGTTCAAGAGATGAAGCGATATCAGAAAGTATCGTTCGACTCTCTTCAGAGAAATTGAAAACCTGGGAAAGGGAAAGTTCGGAAAAATTTTCCCTCGATAAAGCTGTCCGGATTTGATTATAATGCTTAATTTAGAATCGAGCGATTTGCAAGACGTTGTTATTAGAAGTTTAAGTTAATTAAAGAAAAAAAAAGAAACAGGAAATTTTCCAAATTTAAATTCGGGAGCGAGAAGGAAGATAGAAAGCTGATTTGACTGGATAGTATTTTTTTTTTTATTTAAATTTTGGAAAAATAAAAATTTCGATTCACATTTTTTTGTCAAAGGAGTCTTAAATATTTTTGTTTAAACATTGTTCTCACATGTATAAAAACTTCGTACAAGATTTCTGTAGAAAGATCACATTGTATGTTCAAAATTTGCATAGTTTTGCTCATGAAAAGCTTGCGTGGAAATTCTGAAGGACGTGCCTTTCGTAATGTGTAATACGCAAATGTTCACGGACATGATATAACTTTTATCGTGGCACGTGCACGAATACTTTGATTTTATCGTAAACTGTTAAGTGAAATTACGGAATAATCAGCATTGAGACATTTTCCCGTTGTGACGGCTTTACTTACAATATTTTCGTGACAAACATCGAAGCAAGGTGAATCTATTTGAAAAAAAATACGTGAAAATTTATGAAGTTAATTAAGTGGTTTTAATAATAATTTATGATATTTACAATACGTAATTTTGTACTCGGAGAGAGAGAAAGAATTTCTTTTTATGATAGCAGATAATAATTCTGTTAGCTTTAATTTGCCACAACCATCACGATACTTAATCGAATTAATTTGCTTGTAACAATGTGATTATTATTCGAATATTATTTATTTAATTAAGATTAATATCTGTCGATATTGCATTAATTAACACGAGCTACCTAAATAGCTTTTATCGAACGTTACATTATCCGATGAGATTCAATTTCGTCGGGTATAAATCTTCTTTCGCATAATTCAAAGCACTGCCCTATAACGATAGTTTTGACGTAATAGCAGGGCTGATGTCCTTGATTTCGTCATTCGTTACCTTCGTCCTGCCAGTCAGTCTCTCGTGCCAATTTCCCTCGACCTCTGCTTAATCGATTATCGTTTTAGTGCGGCTCGCGGATAGATCCCGCTCGTCCGGAATGATTAAACTCGCTTGGGTTAACGTAGGCCGTTGCGATTTTGCCTTGCTTGCCTGTCAATCGAGCAGAATATTTCTATCGAGTCATCTCATATTCCAAAATTACATTCATTTATATTTTTAAACTATAACTTGATATTACGTGCTTTATAACTTTATCGTGTAAAACAAGTAAATTTTTAAGTGCCAATCTAATCTTTTATCGTTCTCAAGTTCATTAATTTCATTAGGGAGACCGTGTCTCGTTGGCACAGTTTTCATAATTTTGGCATTAGATTTTTTAAACAATTAACTATTATGATTAAAATACTCAGTGTGATAGAGAGAACCTTTCTCTACATTTTGAAACTAATAATAGTTTTATACACTGTATATTTTCTTTGCAATAAATGAAATACGAACATGCTGCATTATAGTTAACTTGCCCCAATATGTGAGGTAAATTAGTATAATACATATCACAGTATAAATTGCCTTTGTGGTAAATTCTATATTAAATTAACAAAAATGTAATAGAAAAATAATACAAATAAAAATTAGAGAGTAGATATGTACTTCTTAGTAAAAATTGTATCTTTCAAAGTTATTTTGTAATCATCAAACAGCAAAATGTTGTTACAGAAAAACAAATATAAATTATTTTAGTTTTACCTTATTTTAATATAGAAATATTAAATACAAAGTGTTTTGTCAGAGTTAAATGATAAATGAATGTTCACACGTACGGTACAATAAGTCAACCTAATCTTTTCTTATGATATGAACCGAAATACTCCATCCCTACACACGTCTGATTTTAACCATTTTATTGTAATAAATTACTATTGTTGCTCAAAATAACGTGTTGCATACTAACAAACACTTTTTTTAACTTTTAATACTTTTCTTTAACTAATAATATATCACTTAGATTTGCTTTTTCAAGCCGAAGGACATTAATATGAAATTATGAAATGATCAAAAATTTATTTACCTGCTCTTGAATTAGATTTTTTCTTTTTCTATTGTATATACTTGTTTAATTTAAATGAAACTTAGGGAGAAGTACTTATGTTGTAAAAGAGATATTTTGCAGTAACTTTTCCATTGTTTCTTTTGCCACAAATACATAAACGGAACGCAATACCAACTTACCTCTTGTGCCAACGAGTCTCCTCTACATTGTATTTGTGTTGAAATCGGTCCACTCAAGTCCTTGTTAAAATTTTGTGTTGAATTTTCAACACATCCGAGTGTTAATTTAATACAATGTGATTATGTTGTTTAAATATTTTATATAAAATTAATATTTAACATATCTTATAGTGTCAAAATAACAATTTATGAGTAAGTGAAAAAATAACAAATGTAGTGTTTTTAAAACATAATTTCCAAAATAAATGAATAAATATGTGTTAATTTAACATTCATAAATGATAATTTTACTGAAAAAAATCTACAATTTACTTACAAATTGTGTCAATGTTATATTTTTGTCTTAATTTTTTTTACATTTTGTGTTACTTTCTGATGTATTCATCTTGTGTAAACTTAACACAAAAGTTTGAACGGACCGTTTAGGACACGTGAAATGTGTTAAGTTTAACACAAATTTTTCATTGTCGATGTTTGAATAATTCTTGGCTCGATTATCTTGAACATTCCAACTTAACTTTCTGCGGAGCTCTAAATTCAAAGGGGAAAGTTACTTACTCTTGGCTTGTTTATCGTCCATCACTGAGAAAGGTCCCGCGTCACTCGACCCGCCGCCATATGCCAGCTTCGTGCAAATCGTCGGCATCTGTCCGCGACCGGGATCTGCGAAAGCGAATTCGCCGCTGCGGTGATGGTACCCTTTAGCGATCGCCGGAGACGATACGCGTTTGCCTCGTCGCGAGGGAAAGTGAGCGCGAACTCTCTCGTCGTCCTCATCTCCGTCGCGGTCGTCGCATCGCGGTCTAAAAAAGGTCCAACCGACTTTCTAACATCGGGCCAATTCGTGATATATTGTTTTATTGGCCCTCAAAAACCTTCGGTGTCTTGCGAAATCATCGTTTCCAAAACTTCCATCTCGCTCGATAATTCACGCAGAACTTATTTACGAAAAATGTTTCTGCGAACCACAAATCGCGTTTTTTATTTATTCCTTTGCTTCGACAGACTGTGCACACGTATTATAATTTTGTAACTGAATGAGAATCAAGTTCGAGTGTTATGTCGATTATGATGTCGATATATAAAAAAAGATTTGTTTGAAGTTTATAAAAAAAAAATGCGCTAAAAAAAGAATATTTTCTTACAATTAATATAGGAGAGTTGAATGTAATAAACAACAATAAATGACATTAGACCGTGATAGATATGTGACATAAATATTGGATTGTCGTGCTTCATAATATTTCGGTGTGAATTTATATAAATATTTATATATATATATCCAGTTTTGTAAATTATGCGTCAATTTAATTTTCGGTCTCGAATAATATTGGATTGATACATAAGTTCATTCGGTTTTTTTAGGGTGGAATGAAACAATTTTATATATTCTATTAAAAAAAAATTCGCAATTATACTATTCGATAGAGTAAAGTTTCAGCTTTAAGAATCTTTAAGAATTTTTTTTTAATTGCGGTACGATAATTTTTAACTGAGTTATAATCGAAGTCAGAGTGCTTTCTTGTTTCACCAACGAGTAATAATAAAAAATCGTAGGAACATGTTTTGAAAATGAATTTTGAGGGAAAATTTTAAGCTTTCACGTCAGATAGTCGAAATTTGTACAATTTTTTTTGGGTACGTTACAAGCCTACAAAATGGGAAGAATATTTTCCATTTTTTTAGTTCATAGTTTTCTATATATAAAAATTACCAAACTCACATAAACTACTCTCACTAAAAAAATATAGTAACCCCTTCCAAAAAGTAAAGACTTCAAGCTTTAAAACTTTTTTTTTAATTTAAATTTTATTTTTAACGAAAATATTGTATATACAACTTTAAGCTACCGAACAAATTTATTTGCCAACCCAGTCATCACAAATTAAATTAACAAATAAAATAATATTAATGCTAGGCAACTTAAAATACTGAAAAGAATTTATTGCGCGATTTAATAATCTTACAGTCTCTGTAAGACATGGACGTCGCGTTGAAATTTTCAATATATATGGAATGTTTCACGGCGACGCGTTTTATTTTGCACGATTGAAAAACGCACAAAAAGAAAGATTTCTCCTTAAACAAAGCTAGATAATCGAGCGCGCGGCTACTCGTATTTGGGTTATCATAGACGGTGCCGAGGCTTTCTAGCTTTCTATGCTTATGCCAAGGATGTCCACATTACGAAGGATCCCCCACGCACATTTAGCTTCACGCATTAGTCAGGCCATTATGCGAGGCGCGCGACGTGTCGAGTCCTCCACCTCGTTCATCCGTCTTGGCCGTTTAACCCTTTTCGCGTTGATTATATTTTACGATCTCTCGGTCGTCATAAGCTGTCGTTACGCGTGCACGAGTTCACCGGAGGCTCGCGGTAGGATATTTTCTTGCGCCGGAGCGACATTATCGTCGTTTTATCTTTTTTCATTCGATAACTTAATTATTACAACCTTGGCTCCGAAAGTGCGGAGCAATCAATCGAGGTAAGATAAACATGAAGCTCACGCCGCCGAAAGTCGATTAAAACGTGCGATAAATCAAATTTAACAAATTGTTTTTATTTCATATCTTTTAACCGGATATTAAAAACTAAATACACACTGAGAGAAAAGTGTTTGATATTTGTGACTATAATTGCATGATAAAATAATTATGGTTAGGAGCTGCATTTTTGTAATTATTACTCCTACAATGTTAGTAATAATAATTATATTTATATAGTTGTATATAAAATATATAGTGGCAGTGAAAATAACTATAAATTATAGTTAAATTATGGAAATTGTATAATAACTATTTTTTTTTTTTTCAATACAGAGAATGGCTGTTACGCAGAAATGTGCCATTTATTAAACGCGCGCTTTCGCACTCTTGGCCAAGGTTTTATGTTCTCGCACACGCAACTTTGTAAGAGATTAACGGGCTAAAATTAATCATCTTAAAAATATGTCGTAATATCGTTTAATTTTACGGCCCCCGCAATAGGTGCGTGTGTCACGCGTCCAGTTAATTTTATCGTTAAAATGCTACACCGTATTTTATCATTACACGGTTATATCGCTCGTGAATGACTAGAAACTCATACGATTCGCACGTTCACACTTGTGCACGTGTAGAGGTGCTTTTGGTCGAGCGCTATAAATATTTGGATCAAAAATTGCATCGTCGTCCTCACTTTCGCGACGGCGAGGTCATCGCAAATCGATCGCTCGCTCAAACACGTGTGTCGTTTACTTTTTTTATACAATGTAAGGGAAAAGTAGGGAATATGATGGAATAGCGTTTTTTAAATTAACATTGCTCCGATATAAATGCACATGAAGACTTAAAATTTATACAGAACTCTCGACGAATATGTTAGCTATAACAACATCCAATAAATGAAATTCGCCAAAATTTAAGTCTAACGTCAATATTGGCAAAAAAAAAATAAAAAGTGTGAAAATGGGGGGGTCCAAAAAATGAGATGTAATATGAAATACTCCTGAAATTTAGGTAATAGTAATAAATAACACAATAAATGAAATCAAAATTTGTTTACTTGTGTAAACCGATTAAGAAAAATAATTACAAATAGTTCACATTTTTATTGTACAATAACACAGAAAATATAATAGCATTATTGGACATCATTACAATAAAGAATAAAATCAAATCTTGAATCATTAAATTATGACGTACAATTTTTTGCGTTAGTTGCTCCACAATCTTCGTGTGTCCACCGATAACATATTGCGTATTGCACTCAGATTTCTCCATGTTTGTCATCCTTGAAACTGCCATTGCAAAATAGACATTGTGTATCTTCATCATCGCTTAATGTGTCATCTTTATGAACATCATTGTCTGTACCGCTTCCATCATTTATTTCATGGCTTTTCTTCTTAGAGAATAGCTTTCTTCTTTTGCAGTAGGCTTGTACTTATTTATTTCCTTTCTTTTTTATTTTTACTTGACTCTTGCTATTTAGCGCATTTTTCATTTTTTTACGATAAGGTGACGAATGTTAAAATACAAGTTGAACCCGCACGATTTGAAGTTGTGGATCGTGAAATGGGTACAGGCATAATGTCGGATAGTAATATTGCATTACTGGGTCCAGGCATTGATTTTTCGAGTACGTTAACAGTTGAATTCATAGATGATTGCGTACCTTGACTTATTGTTACAGGTTGAACAGGAAAATTATAATCTTGAAAAATATGTCTATTCAGTGGATAAAGACCAGTCTCCCTGAATGCATTCACAGAAATTTCCATTGTTGCGGAGCGGTTGTATGCAGCAGTAAATAATTTAGCTACACGATATACAGTTACATTTGCATTATATATACTCGGACCCAAGAAGATAGAGATACTAATATATATAGTATATATTAGTATCTCTATCTTCTTGGGTCCGAGATCTTAGAAAATTTTCAATTTCTTGTGCGTAATATGTTTTCAAAGGTTTCATAAATTCTACGTCTAACGGTTGCATTATATGAGAACTATGTGGTGGCAAGCATATTATATGAACAAAATTATTTATTGCCATCTCGTTTACTTCTGTACTTTTTGTATGTGAATTATGTTCATCTAAGAATAGTAATACAGGATTAGTAGTACTTGGGACTGTGTGTTTTATAAAGTGATCAAACCACATTGTAAAAATTTCCTTTTGAATCCATCTGGATGGATGACTGGTCCATATTGAACCCGATGGGAGCGTTATCCATTAATTCCAATTTTATATTCTTTCTTGGCCAAATTATTAAAGGAGGGATATAATTGCCGACTGCGTTCATACAAATAACTACAGTAATCAAATTTTCTCTCTCTAGAGATGTTAATGCACCGACTTCTTTTGACACTAATGACTTTTTCCAACTTATGCTGGACAACTGTGATTTCCAGTCTCATTTACGTTATATATTCTATGAGGCTGTCGATTAATTTTATCATATGCAACTTCATATAAATAAAAAAAAGTGTTTACATTTTCCCTATTAAATTCGGCTATTCTTGCACTTGAAGTAACGTGTGGTGTTCTTAATGCAAGATTCGGATGTCGGCGTAGAAATGCTTGAAACCAACATTTATCTGCTTCTTCATTGCAAAATGGATGCGGTAAATTATTTTTTATGGCAAGTTGATACGTCATTCGTTTTACATCCCGTTTTTTTTATTCCAAAAAAGTAGAATCCATTTGGATACAGTATTCAACAAGTTTCTTTTCCAATTCTAGTCACAATATTGATTTTTTACCCAAAGGAATATTTACTTTTTTTTCTGGGTGAAAGAAATTCATCTTTTACATATCTAAATAAAGATCTAGGTACATTATATTTCTTTGCTGCTAAATATCCACATTTTCCTGATCGAACATCTTCGATTGCTTTCACCATTGCAGATTTATTCCATTTATGACGTTTAGAACGTTTCCTTGACTGTTCAGGATCTGTCTGTTTAGAATTTGACATCTGTACAAATACAATTAATTTATAAGATATTTATTACACAACATAATGCAATTGATTCTATAAGAATAATCTATAATCTCAACACAAATAAGCTGATAATGTGGAATACATTCTATAACCTAACCTACCTGATAGCGAATAAGTTGTTAATATGGAACCTATTCCATATTCTCAATCCTCGATGTATTCCACATTACCTGCATGTCGTCATATGACAAACAAAGTCTTTCCGTAGCAAATAGAAATCGCAATTATCTGCATAATATTGTTTATGCAACATTATTAAAAGCGTCTATATAATATAAGCATTAACAAATTTATCTTTAGTTTGTGAGAACACTTTTCAGAAAAAGCTGCCGAATCTCCTGACGCAACGAAAATAAATAAATGTTTATTGTGATGAAACGTTTCGTCGAACTGAGCTCGTTGCTTGTTATGATATGTTTGGTAGCAATTGCAATAACTTTCAGCGATTGCCGCTAGATTGCAATGTTTTGTTTAGAAAATAAGCCACTATTTCATATTAACAACCTATTCCACATTTCCTGCTTTTACCCTACCACTCGTTGGCAACAATGGCAAAATAATTTTTTTGCCTCGCGAATTTATCACCGATAAGCTGTCAAATGATTTCAGAGTCTCGTCTCGAACACATTCTTCTAATGTTAAATTTCAAAAATACTTTGATGTGTTATGTCTTTCTATTAGATCTCTTTATATTACAAGATGAACAATTAGTCGTTCTTCTTCATTTCTGTTTTTTATCAAGTCTTTAACCCAGATTCCTTTTTAAGTCACAAACGAGATAATTTAAATTCATCGCATAATATCTTCATAACTGGCAAAACATGTGCCAGCTATGAATGAACATGCCATTGTATTAATGACCCTAAAACATAAGAAAACAACATAAATACACAGTAGAAAATCCCTTAAATTTGTGTTGGAAATGGTCCACTCAAGTCCTTGCTAAAATTTTGTGCTGAATTTTTAACACATTTGAATGTTAATTTAATATGATGTTATTTAAATATTTTGTATTAAACTGATATTCAACATTTTTTAGTGTCAAAATAACACAGTTTATAAGTAAGTGAACAAATAATATAAAAGTAACGTATTTAAAAATTTAAATTCTAAGATAAATGAATAAAACGCATTAACATCATAATGTTAATTTTACTGAAAAAATATACTTCCACGGTTTGCTTACAAATTGTGTCAGTATATATTATCCTTCTTTGTTAATTCTTTTATATAATATTTGTGTTACTTTCTAACATATCTTGTATAAAATTAACACAAAAATTTATGTGGACCGTTTGAGACACATAAAATGTGTTAAGTTTAACACAAATGTTCCAACTGTCTAAGTAAAGAATCGCCAAACATATCGAGGCTGAATTTTGGTGCCTAATAATATTTTTATGTAAATTTTAAATACATCTTTCATTATATAAATTGCGCGACAATTATTGTCAAATTTGGAACGCAATCATAAATTGAAGCTAAAATAATGATATCACAAATTAAATTGATCGTCAATTTAATAATGATAAGGTGCTAATAAGCACCTTAAAACACTGCAAAGAACTTAAGAAAACAATTTACGCTCGCTGCCATCAATAAAAAGATTTGCGTGAAGTTTGAAATTTGGAACATGCATAAATTTTTTTGCTCGAGATATTTAAACTCAATGTTTGAAAGTAATAATTAGAGATGCAGATGAAGTATTACTGAGCAAAAAGAGTGCTTAGAAATTTTGTCTATGATCTCGAGAGCATGAATATACAATCGTGTAAATTTAACGTGATAATGGAAAAGCTTTCTCAGCGAAAATCGTTAGTTCGCAATGCTCTCTAAAATTTGTGGGTCTCGGTGGAGATTCCTGATGCACAATTCGCTCGTCTGCGTTGGTCGTATCCGTCTTAATCGTCACAGTAGGTGACAGTAAAGCGCCTGTCGGAACGCTCGCCCTCGGCCAGCAAGTGATGTCACAAAGAAGACGCTGTGTGTTACACCACCGACGGGGATTTGACGGAGCTCGACGATGCCGGCGGGGAAGGGAGACGACGACGACGCGGACTCTCTCGCGCGCAGCGGAGCAGCGTAACCTCGAAAACGGAGGCGTGCCCGTACCGCCGTCGTGCCGTCGTCGTCGGAGAGGGGCCGGCACGTTACACATATTTGAGGTCAGGAGATATAAATAAATGCTAATATCAACAGGCACTGGGGCCAGTTTGATATCCGAAGCCTCGTTTCGGTCGACTTGCGCGCAGCTGGCCTCTTCCCCTCCGTCCGATCCGTCTAGGATTCCCCGGTGGATTTCGACAATGCGCGCCGACAGTGCAGAGACACGCTCTTTGTCTCGTTTACCCTTAATTAGGGGCTCCGGCTGAGCTCGCGTAGCGCAATTAGTCACGCGCGAACGTTACGATCTCATTATGTTCTTATCGCGTCATAGCCGACAAGTTAGGGATTTTTGGTAATTGTATATGTTCTTTAAGTAACAAGAACAATTAGTTTTCTCTTTAACTGATTGATTGTTAAACGAAGGACTTTATATATTTATAATTTTGGTTTACTCGACACTTTGCGTATTTTGTTAAAGATGATTAAACATACCGATTAAGAGTTTAATCCACGAGTTTTGAAACCGATCGATAAATACAGGAATTTTGCTGATACAGCAAACTTTTTCATGCAAAATAAAACTCGGTAAGTTACGTAAAAATCATGTAACTGATAGATTTGATAAATAAGTTTAAGAATAACTCTCTGATGCTCTCTGATTGTTTGTATAAATTTAAAAGCAAACACGAATTTTTAAATATATCATTTAATCTTGAAGTTTTTTTACTTTTAACGAAATTAAAAAAAATTCAACATGTCAATTTCTGTGTCGTAATGTAACGCGTTTGATGGGAGCAGAATTATTCATAAAGAACTAGATTGTTGCGGTTCTGCAGCGAGATCTGCAATTAGTAATTCGCACGCTTTATCGCGCATCCTTATCACGCGATCTATTTTTCTAGAGATCAAGATGCTTGCCGCTATTGCAATCAGTGTTGTAACAGCTGCAAAGAACGTCTAATAGTATCGCTTTGTTTCGCCCGAATGCACTAAGACCGGATTTATCTGAAAATAGCAATAGATATGAAGATAATAATGCAAATTAAAAGTAATTACATAATTATTCCGACAACCTTTTCCATTTGGTATTTTTATCTTTTTTTACTTTTTTTTTTATTATTTTAATATCTGATTTCTTAACGTATTACTTTAAGCTATAAGTTTATATGTAATGTTTTCAGCGCTTGATAAAGGATACCATTTTAGAGTGCTTTAAAAATAGCAATCTCTTTTTCTGTTTTATTTCTTTTTGTCTTCAAACATAATTATGTGCATTTTTTTTTTCTTTATTTGAAGTTCTTGTTTCAGAGAAGACTTATTCCAGACTGTTCAATAAATGATCATTTTCTTTCTTTCTCTTTCTGTTTTTTTTCTGTCTTTTTAAACACAATTTTATTTACTAATGAGCAAATATACAATAAACGTTAATTTGTCCAGTTTCTTTTCATGGTATCTAATTGCTTCTTTTCTTGCTTCAAAACACTGTTAAAGTACTGATTACGTAGGTAATGTGTCTTGCGCTCGAAGGAATAGTGTCTAATAAATAGCGATTCATTAAGGAATTCTAATCTGATAGATTATTGATGAAGCTTGAAAATGATTTCTGACCGCCTTGGCACATGTAGGGCCCCGATCAAAGTAGACCATCGTTAAAAGACTATTACTCATCCACCTAGATTACGTATCGATTCAGATTGCTATCTCAGCACCACGCGATGGTTCAGATATTCCGCGTCCATGGCGCGTGTCCGCTAATCCGCAGGAAGGATGCATCGGGGGCCGGTCGGGCCCCACATGACCACTCGCCGGGCGAATTACGTACGCAAGTGTATGTATGTATGGATGTATGTATGTATGTATGTATGTATGTATAACGACTTATCTACGTAACCTACTCCACTTGCACTCCGGCGCGCCGTCCGTTCGCGGGAATGCGCTTCCTCGTTACACACAAACGCACCCACACGCCATTCTATCGATCGCTCACGTTACCTGGATACGGGAATTGCCTGGATACACTTTATCATCTCCTTTCAGTTTCGCCTTTCGTTACCCGTAAACTGTTGGCGAGAAATAACGCCCCTCTGCTGTTTATGTTTGACTCGTTCTCGCGCGCAAACATATACGAGTAATGTACCGAGCAATCTTCAGAAATGAGGGTCGATCTTCAATTTTTGTCTCTACCTATCAAAGGTATCGACAAATGTCTTACCTGATAAAGGTAATGGTAAATAAGACGCCCGTCACAAAATATAGCAGGTTCAGATTCAAATCCTGGATAACGTGATATTTTTTGCAATAAATTTATAGTTAATTTTTAAAATACTCTTTAGTATTGTGTGTGAAATTATTAAATTCGTCATCAATTTAATTTGTGATATTATATACTGCAGCTAGCTTTAATTTAAGATTGTGTATACACAGAGAAAAGTATTTGATATTTGTGATTATGATTGCATGGTTAAAAAACTATGGTTAGGATGTCCATGGTTAGTACTGCTATAATATTAGTAATAATAATCTTATACGTATAGTTCTCTCAAATATGGAAAAATTGTACTATAAATTATGATAATCTGAACTATTAATATAGTAAAATGTTAAGATACGAATGGTGAATAAAAATAATTCCATTTTTATGTAATAAATGCACTCGTCATTATAGTGAATATAACTATTTTTTTAACATTCGCTCACTATTTATATAGTAACTATTTATATAATAACTAAGAGATATGGTAAGGAAAAACTAATTTGCATGGTAAAGAAAAACTTAATGCACGTCATAGTTGTAATGATCATATTTCAATGTTAAAGCAGCTATAACGTGCATGGTTAAAAAAATTATAAATTTATAGTGGACCCAAAAAAATGACTAAATTATAGTTAAATTAACTGCATCATTTTTTTGCAATCATTTTTTCTCTCAGTGTACTTTAATACCGATAAACAATCGGTGCGCAATTTACATAACTGAAAATTGTCAAATTCACGTAAAAATATTATCACGCCACGATTTGCTTTGAATAAGACCGTCTTTGCTTATTTTTCCTGAGTATTACTCGAGTTTCCGTATTTAATTTAAGTAAGTTAAATAGACTTGCATATCGCTTACCGACTCTCTCGGTATATTATTTGCGAGAATATATTTGCAAATATGGTTGCAAATTACTGCTGAATCTATCTTGATAGAGGGACATGAGAGATACGTGGAAATTGATATACGTGCATTTTAATAAGTTCAGCATCTGACGCGGTACAAATTGCAGTAAAGGAATGTTCTCCACAAACGGAGATTATGACACACATTGCAGAAATGCGCACGTATCGCGTACACGTGCCGCGATTAGGATAGCATTCCTTTCAGGAACGAAGCACGATTGCAGTCAACGTGATCTCCTTCGCGCGACCGTAGTTCCGCATGAAAATCACATTATCCGGAAATAACCCACTCGCTCGTATCGGCACGGTATTCGTTTCTCGCGAATTTTCATAACCTTTCGCGAATTATTCTCGAGACGGACTCGTTCCGGGCGGATCGTTAACTATCCTTTCGCTGTAAACATGGACACGTGCCGTGCGACAGGAAGGTGTCGTGCACGCGCACGCGGCTGGCCGATCGTTTCGATCGATCCGCCGTCGCGGCTCGTCCCTGACCTAAGCCACGCGCGTTTCATTCCGCCAGTCCAGAAATTCCAGTTCGCAACACCAAGATGTCAATCTCATCCGCCTCACGGGAGATCCGCTTGTCAATCATGGGCGCCGCGCGTCGCGCGAGAACGTCTCCACTGTGCACCGATTTGAATAATGCGACGCTTCGTATTCAAGTCTGGTGGCATATACCGTCGTTTCCGAGTTCACTTGTCCATGAAATGCTATAAATCTCGCACGCACCGTCAACGTTATCATTCTGTTTTTTGCTTAAAAATAGCGAATTGCATTTATTAATGAGAGGGCGTTTTTCTGTCTTTATCGAGTTTTCGTTTAAAAGAATCACATTCTAGAAAATAGCGGTGTGAATTTAACTATGTAATTCTCACTGTGTGGATTTTAAATCCATACGTCCATGGTGTTAAATCCACACCATGATGGTGTTGAAATCAAACACTAGGGGTTTTAAATCCACATTATGTCGGATTAATTAATTTAACACCAACATGATGAGAATTATATAGACACCGCATGAGTGTTAAATCCATATCGCCATTTTTTTCGAGTACAAGGTCGAGAGAAGCGGCCATTATGATCTCATCGGTTGTGTCTTCTTACATCGTTAATTGCTCTTGTCATGTCAATAACGTAATTATTTATGCATTCATATCTGTAAATATATTCGTGTAACTGAAGAACGCGATTCGTTGTATAATAAATCCAGCGTTATTAGGTAATGCAGAAAAATTGAAGACTTTTCAGGAAATTAATTCTCAAGGATTAATCGACGATAAAATTTACATTTCAATTTCACCAGAAGTTTGATTTGCAAATCACTCGTGTCGATGCAGATTATGTTATTGCGAGAGGAGATCATCCAGGTGCAAATTAATAGCCGCGTTTTTATGCCAGAATTTCGCTCGAATGGATAGGATATGCGTAACCGTTTCGAGGAACGGTTTTTATTGTACAGACGCGTTGAAGAACATGCGGCTAATTTTTCGGCCGCGAGTACGACACGGCGCGTCGGATCGACGCTCCGCTGGCCTGGTTCCGTTGTTAAACTGCCCTCGAGATATAGAAACTGTTAATCTGTTAACCTACCTGCCTGTAACGCGCCCGCGATCTCCATAGTGTGAGTGGTATCGAGCGACCTAGACGTCCGCCCTGCATGACGATCCTGACGACCTGAGAATTGTCGTTGCACCAGCCAACGAGATCTCGCTCGTGCTCATGGAATACTTGCATACGTGTGTTTACATGCGTATGCATGAGGTTTTACGCCGATTTTATGACGGTCGCGAATGTAAAGTCCTGTATGTCTTCGTAGCGACAAGATAAAAAGGCTTTTATCGCCACAGAAGCCGGTTAAGGAGAACCGCCGCCGGTTCTCGCGATCTCCATCTGGGAAATTCTAATCTGCTTTATGTCTTCTGCAAAATTACGATATGAACTTTTATGAACGGACGGCATAATCACGCTTAATTACATTCTGCCCTTGACCAACTGCTTCCCTCCGCTTATCATACGTAACGAACACGAGGCTGTTCTTTTTCTCAATACATTGAGAGAAAAACTGTTTGGTATTCGTAATTATAATTACATACGATTATAATTATGATTACGACTACTATAGTATTAGTAATAATAATGTATAGTTCTATCAACTAATATATGTATATATTATACTTTTATATATAAAAATGATTTAAATAATTACAATTATATAATTATTTTTATAGTTGTAATAACTATAATTATAGTAATTTTCGGTTAACTATATATAGTTATTATTACTGAATGTTATAGTAGTTATAATAATAATTATAGTAATATGTAATTATAGTTACAAATACCAAACGGTTTTTTCTCAGTCAGTGTAGGAGGTAAATATGTTCGCGAGTCGAACTTCTGTGATGGAATTCAAGAAACATAAATACCATCGACTTAAACAATCTCTATAAGGCAATCAATATTATTGAACAATATTTTATATTGCACAATATTATTGCTTGTCTGGCAATATTAAGGATTTGTGCAATATATTGTGCCAATTGTTCTTTGAGATATATCGTGCAACTTATATTGTGTAAAATATATTGATTTGTCTGTTGGTATCGTTGTGCAATAAGGTCTTAATTTATGACGATCAACATTCATTTTTAGCATTAATAAACATTATCAAAATTAACATTAAATAATGGAACTTGAGTAATCACTTTTGTGGTCATATGATCATAATGAGTTCTTTTCTCACTCGTTATCACACGCAGAATAATAACCGTTCCACTTAAAGAAGTACTATTCAGTTTAGAAATTTATTTCTATTAAATCTTAGCTTGCTCAATAATCACATGTCAACTAACTCTCGTGAGAAGAAATTTTGTTGATACATGTCGCTAACACGACAAATTTTATTGGTACATGTCGCTAATGACAATTATGTAAAGTCAAAAAATTAGATGTTAATCTTATAACAAAAATTAGCTAAATTATTGCATAATTTGTTTAAAAATTTTATTATATTAAGTAAGAAAAAATGGAAAGAGAAGAGGTAATTTTTACATAACCATTCTGTTATATGCTTTTATGTTTATTGTGTTATGATTTCAGTTTTTTACTGTTAATATTAATAAAATCACTGTTAGTTGAATTGATTTATCAATGTTAGTAAGTAGCGCAATTATATATCATAACAACCTACATAAAATGATTACTATAGGGAGTGCAAAAGGCTAGTTGTTTGGTTATATATATATATATATAAAAGCTCTCTAAATCTGAATCAGTGGATAATCACTGATATCAGTGCCAGTATGCCACTGATAATCAGTGGATTAAATGTGAGATTCCTAACGTAGCTAATCTTTATTATGTGATCTAACTAATCTTGTTTTAGTTGTTAAATTCAATGAATATGGTATTGGAAGATTGAAATTAACGTGCAAATATCAGTATTTTAGTCAAATAATGCTCAAATATTCTTTCTTTTTTAGTTGAACTTCACTGATTATCAGTGCCAAGTATGCCACTGGGTAATTAGTGACTATCCACTGATTCAGATTTAGAGAGAGTGTAGAAGGATAGTAAAGAATGGACGAATATAGCAAAATACAAGTGGTTCTTTTATTCTTTGTTCAGCTTAATGTTTTGTATAGCCTACCTATTTAGAATTTACGGCATTTTTAGCGGGATTCATGCCCAAAGTGCCATATAAAGTGCGCAAATTGGATTCAGTACATTCAATCTAATAAATGGATTACATGCATTTATCTCATGAAACGCGTATCTCGTATCATAACACTCGTAATATATGCAGCAAAAAAGATTAGAATTAGTATCTATCTATTACTTCATATATTTATTTATCATTTTTATTTCTTAATAAAACTTTGTATATATAAATATATTTTATAAATTATTATATATTTCAAAAAAATTTTTTTTAATAAAAAATAACTATTTCAGATTCCTAATATTTTCTTTTCGTGATAGAGTAGATGGCAGAAAGTTTTTATTGGTATAGTTATTTACCTTAAACATAGTAGGTAAATAATACTTGATAAATTAAGTTTTTAGGTATGGTATATACAGGGTGAGCCAAAAGTCTGGATACACCCAAATATCTCATAAACGATAGATTTTAGAAAAAAATGTTTCAAACAAAAGTTGTAAAGCTTAAAAAGACGCATTTAACGATAGTAATTTGACCTAGAATGGCGTTGTCAAGGTCACGTCAAGGTCAACTTAATTTTTTTAAATGGAACCCCCTACTTTTTATTTCAGATTCTTGTAGG
>NW_017257520.1:47330-65608 GCF_001594055.1 Mycetomoellerius zeteki
CAAACGACGGGAAAATCACTACAAACAACTACAAACGATTCTGAATCGAGCCGTGCAAACGGATTTCAGTTATCTTGAAAATTAAAAAAATTCATTTTTATACAATTGTTTAAATAACTATATCTCGCGAACGGTGCAACTACAAACGGAAATGATTTCACTACAATTCACTACAAACGATTTTCTATAAGAAACAATACTTAAAATTTATTAATTTCAAAGTCGGGGGATGACATTTTTTTAAGTCGCGATATCTTTGTTTCTGCGCTACTACAAACGAAATGAATGTTACTACATTCAACTACATACGAAAATCTTTCGGAAAAAAATTAAAAAAAAAATATTTGTGCAAGTCGGGTGCCAAGTTCACAAAGCCTGGCATTAGAATTATCCAAAATGTATCGCGTGGAGGTTGCTCGATCGGATTTACATCTCTTGTGTGCGTGAGCGCACGTGTATGTGTGTGTGCGTGTGCGTGTACGTGTGTGTGTGTGACGCAGATCAGGACCCTAGAGTTCGTCACTTCTCTAGTATTTTTTGACTCCAAACCCTCTCCGTTACGCACACACACGTGTGCGTGTGCGTGTGTGTGTGTGTGTGTGTGCGCGCGCGCGTGCGTGCGTGCATGTGTGCGTGCGTGCGTGTGTGCGTGCATGCGTGTGCGCGCGCGCGCGCGCGCAAACAAACACACACGTGTAACGGAGAGGATTTGGAGTTAAAAAATACTAGAGGAGTGACAAACTCTAGGGTCCTGACTGCGTCACACACGCACACACGTGCGCTCACGCACACAAGAGATATAAATCCGACTTAGCAACCTCCACGCGGTATATCTTGGATAATTCTAATGCCGGCGGTATTTAAACTTTAAAGACTCATAACTCAGGAAGTTCCCATCGGAAAAGAGTTTATGATATGTGTTTTGAAAACGTCTCAACATAACCTACAAGAATCTGAAATAAAAAGTAGGGGGTTCCATTTAAAAAAATTAAGTTGACCTTGACGTGACCTTGACAACGCCATTCTAGGTCAAATAATTACTATCGTTAAATGCGTCTTTTTAAGCTTTACAACTTTTGTTTGAAATGTTTTTTTTTAAATGTATCGTTTATAAGATATTTGGGTGTATCCAGACTTTTGGCCCATCCTGTATATCATTACTCTGTATTCTCTTTATAGTTCATATAACTTATCTATTAGAATTTTATAATACACGCTATTTATCTTCAAATTTCTAGTTGCTGATTCGACTTTTTTTCTGATTGTAAGTTCCTAGTAGAAGCCGTTTTAAATTCTCAAACTCTAATTATCCCGAGTAAATCATTAATTTCCATGTTAATTAAATGTGATCATTGAACCGCGTCATAGTTATCGCAATCGTTGATTACACGTAATTACTCTCCTGATTCCGCTGGAATACACAACCGCGGTACATATCTGAGTCACGACGGCTGACCATATCGGTCGAAGCGAAATGTGCCACTCGCCACAAGAGAAGAACGACGACGGGGTCAATCTATGCGCATAGATTGTCGCGTCGGCGATTCCCTTCCTCGCTAGATCATCGTCACGATAATGTACAACGGACGCTCGATCGGGGATCTCGTTCCTGCCGGAACGAGAACGGGACGACCGACGGTGTCGGAACGTCCGTCCGTCCGTTCTTTCGTGGTGGGGCGCTATCTTCCGTCGTTTTTCCTCCCACTAAGTGAGACATTGCTCTCTATAGAACGAGAACGCAGGTGACGGGTCACCGGCAGGCTATTTACCTACTTTAACCTGCCTCGCGCCTACCTACTTCGCCTCTCCCCCTCCCCTTCCCCTTCTTCTTTCCTTTCCCCCGATAATACCCTGACGCTATCCTCTATCGCGATTTTTGGAGGACCGATCGATTCGCGTCGGTTTACGCATGTATCTAATACGTGGCACAGATTCTGCGTGACTGGGAGATGATGAGAGGCGAACAGTCATCGCAAATTACCGCTCTGCTACCAAGATTACGAAATTGCGCCCCGGATTTATGCTACAGCATCATTACAGTACAACGTTGTCGTGTATATATATATATATATATATATATATAAAATCTGTTTTAAGTTCGAATCCCGACTGAGAGGATATTTTTCGCAATTATTTACAGCGTTTTGAAACGCTCATTAACCTCAATATTATTAAATTTCTTATCAATTTAATTTATGATATTACGTACTCCAGTTTCAGCTTAGGATTGTATTTGAAGACCGACAAATAATAAATTGGCACGCACTTTTTTTTAAATTGAAAATTATAAAACTCGTACACAAAAATATTATTAAGTATTAATATTCGCTTTGATCGAATATGGCCTTTTTGCTTATTTATGTTAATATAGTTTTCCTATTGTATTTTAATCAAATAAATAATTGACGGTTAATGAAGTGAGAATGACGATAGAAATTAATTGCGGGCAGCAGAATGGTTGCTAATTTACAACGGCGCTAGTAGAATCCTATGTGTACTCCGGGTAATACGTATTTAATGCACTTAATGTACTAGGTAATATACACTTAAACTAATAATGTATTTAAGTAACGTAAGTACCACTTTATGGAGCCGCGATAACGGTGACGACGTTTCCTTCCTCATGATGGAAGCGCGACGAACTGGCACTTCCATCGTGCGTGATCCTTAACATAGTTGCATAAATCCAACCGTGTCGAACGCGAGCTCACGTATACGGGGCATATACATTCTCGTCCCGAGTCGCGGAGCCCGTCGATCCTTCGCCAGATAAAGACTCAATTTTTCTTTATTCAGGCCGCGAAAGCGGGCCACGGTTCTCGAATGACGTCTTAGACAAAGCAGTCCTAAGGTCTGTAACGTTTAGTGCCTAACGGTATCGCTAAGGGTACATCACTAAAAGCATATAGTACCGAAACGTGAATTGTATTATAAGAGCTTATGGTAGATTCGCTACAACGTATGGTTCGCTATAACAAAGAAACGTCGCTGGTAGAATTCTAGAAATGTCACAGTTTTCAATTTCGGCAGTCGAAGTCACGAACTGAACTATCAGTTCCCTTCTTTGTTTTCGGGGATATGTCTTCTAGGGCGATAAGGTGCATCGATACGCTAAAAATCGTTTCTTTTTTACTAAAAGGTAATTTCTAAACGATTTTTAGCGCATCGGTATGCGTATCGTCCATCCCTAATGTCTGTTTGCGTTACACTCGAATCTTCTTTAGCGTCAAGAGAGCGTGGAATTAATCGATCATAGATCAGGGATGGGCGCGTTCGCGAGATTCCTTGCTCGCTAACGCCTCGAATTGGCGCAATGATCATCTTTGACCGGCTTCGGCGCGAAACGGATGAAATATCGACTAAATATAACCGTGGTCAGAAACTGATGGTAAAGAGGGGCAGGTCAACGCGGTGGGAGCCTCCGCGTCCCGAATGTAGGACATCGCCGTCTCATCTTCGAGAAGATACATGAAAAGCCGAGCGAGAAGAAGGGGGGGGCGATGCACGATTCCCCTGCGCGAGGACGCGATCGAGTGTGGATCGAGACAAGGGTTGCTACATCAGGAGATTAAGTATCGATCTGTTGAATAGCATCAAAAGAAAATACTTTTCTGCTTCGTTCTTAATGTCGAAGATGGTAATATCGGTACTGTTACTACTCCAAAATTAACATATTCCGAAAGAGATTCGTAAGATTTTACACTCACAAGGAGAGGCTACGCTCTGGTCTTCACCGATTTTGATCAAACTCGCAGCGATGTTAGAGGAGCTTATCAAATGAACACCTGTAAAGCCGTTCGCGCCAATGGGCCTTAGAAGCCGAGTAATGATCATTTAAAAATATACCAAAAATCTAAAAACGGTCTAATATCTCGGAAAGTATACATTTCTGAGAAAAATGTCTTAGACAAAAGTGATAGGGTTTAATAAGATGTATATACTAGTCTTATAGGTTTGACCTTGGGCGGCACCGTCAAGGTCACCGTGACCTTGTCCGTTTTAGATTAGACCGTTTTCAGATTTTTGGTATATTTTTAAATGATCATTACTCGGCTTCTAAGGCCCATTGGCGCGAACGGCTTTACAGGTGTTCATTTGATAGGCTCCTCTAACATCGCTGCGAGTTTGATCAAAATCGGTGAAGAGCAGAGCGTAGCCTCTCCTTGTCAAAGAAAAAGCCACAACGATAGCAACTATAAAAATGACAATTATACAAATTTTATGTGCAATTAATGTATGTAGTTGAATAAACTATTTTATAGTTATTGCAACACTATATAAATTATTTTATAAACTTATTGCCAGTTATATTACAATCAAATCTTTTATACGAATAATACGTATTATTAGAGTTAAGTAACAAATACAGTAACACTAAGGTTTTACTTTTTAATTTGATAAAATTTCACTTGGTTAGTTAAGACTGTATCATTTAGGTTTTAATCTTTAATTGTGGTACAATGTAATAGTTTTTTTTCGAAGAGTAATAATTTTTAACAGAGAGAACTAAAGTTGCCATTACTTTGGTTGGAACCAAAGTATAAGAGGACCTTCAATAAAAAAGAATATCTTTTTGAAGAAGAATTAATACTATTGCTACTTGAGTTGGAATAATAAAAAGATATGTAACATGTCACTTTCACAATTACATCAATTCTACACATTAATTCTACATATAAAACTTGTACAGTTGTCACCTTTACAGTTGACATTACTATATTTTTCTCTGAACCTGTACGGAATATACATACATTTACATATAAAAGCGAACGAACTAGACTAGACAGCTTGGAATATATTGTTAAAATGAAAATGAATGTGCTGAATCAATAGACTAAAGAGAGAAAATTAGATTTTGATTGAAAGCGGTATGAGACCAATATTCTTCTCGATTATACTTTAATGTCCGCGGTGCATGATTGTTATTTCTATATTTCTAGTTACGACACCGCAGGCGACGAATCAATCGCGAGAAAGTAATTCCCGGAGACGTTATGCGGACGCGTTACGTCGACGTAAGTCTACACACATACGCCGGGAATCGCAATGTCTTTCTCCCCTATCGAGCTCTCTTACCGTCCGATTCCTGTACCGTCGTCGGTCGCGCGGCGTTCCTGTTTCGCCATATTCTACTTAGTCGCGATGCTTTGGCCCCCGCTTTCACTTCGGCGAACACTTTCGCCGCTTTGACGCCGCGTCGCGAAAAATCACACCATGCTGATTCGCAAGGACACACTCCACATTCAGATGAGAAATCTACGGGAGTCGAAGTGACGAAGGAACGAAGACTCGTTGATTTTTCGACGTAATAAGTAATAAATCAATAATTAATTACGTAAGGAGATAGGTACTCTTAATATACCCGGGATTGATGCTCGCATTGTGACATTTGTAACGTGTTCTGCTTCTTTAAAAACCGCTTTCGATCGTAATTAAAGAAAATCACACAGCCAGAGAAAGAGGACCAAGGATCGGGAGGTTATCCGCGTCGTCACGAGTATACGTCTCGAAAAGCCTTGAGTTCGAAAACTAGTTCAATTAGAGAAAACCGCGGAAAAGGAGATATCTCTGGCGGCGCATCGAGGTATGAGGGTTTCGGGGGCAAGCCGCCGTCTCGCCGGCCCGTAAAACGGCGCAAAAGACCTCCGTTCGCTCGTGACTTCTACCGTGGCGATAGGCACGTCTCCCTTTTCGACGTCGAACCATCGATAAGTGTATCCTCCCAGAGCTATCTAATATTCCACGCTTAATCACGTGAATTTTAATGTCTATAATCTCTCGCGCGGAACGATGATTAATTTCAAATGATCGAGTGTTGCTTCATAATTCAGAGGCAGAGAGAGGACGGAAAACTGGTTTGGCATCTTACAGTTCGAGAATGTTACCTTAGAAAGAGAGCTTTTTTAAGAAATTAAATTAAAAGCATTTTCTATAATAAAATTTCTTTCTTGAACAATGGAGTCTTTAGATAGCTTACCGATTTAGTATGTATATACTTACACCCTGCATACGCTTATGCCTATACCTGTACTCGTAATACTTCCTTCCTACTATTTTCGTATGACAAAAGCCACCACCATTCTTTTTCGCTCTATACGATGTATTTAACTGGTTTTTATCCTTGCCATTTCGTTCATCTAAGAAAGAGACGCAAGATTGTCTTTGTTTTTTCTCCCGGAAGGAGACGCTCTTGTTCGTTTTGTGAGTGCCGAAAAAAGGTCTTCGAAGCGCGATGGGCTGCGGTTTAGAAGCTGATGAGTACAAACCGCCGAGTCGGACGTGCCGAGGCTGTGACCGCGTTTTACGTTGAGCTAAGTGGCACGCGCCTGCCTGCTTGCTTATTTGCTTGCTTGCTTGCTGCTTGCTACTTCTCTCTCACTCTCTTCCACACCTCCAGACTGTTTCATCCACACGTCATACACGCGTCTCGCGTTCTCCACCCTGCCCGGCATTAAGCACCATCACTATCAAACCGAATCGACCTCTGCGTCTCCGTTCGGTCTTTCTTTGTTCCGTCGTCTTTTGCTCCTCCTCCTCCTTCTCCTCCTTCTCCTCACTTCATTCCGTTAAGCACACGGGTATAATCCTCTTCACTTTCTCCCTTCACACAAGTCTGTCTTCCCGGAAGTCCCAACGCGTAACCCTCAACCGCCTCAATCGTTAAATCTGACAATGAGTCGTACAAGCAGTGTACGATGGGCGCGAAATTTTTATTTACGATAACATATGATAGCGTTTTGTGAAATTATTCGAGTGTTTTGAAATTTTTGATAAACAATTAAAACAATATTATTTCATAAACATGCAACTATCGTTTTTCTGCAATATGTAAGCTGTACACATTTTATATACTTATATGGAAAAAATAATATTAATGGCATTAAAACTAACAACAGTTAGTTAGTTCTATATTTTCTAATTAAAAATGATCTTGATTTGATAGCAATTTATTAATAAAACAAAAAGTCATGCTTTTACTCAAATAAAATGGAAGGTTTACTGCAACAATGAATTAACTGATATTTTATAAAAATAGAGAAAATGAACTCTAAAATTAAAGATGAGAAAAATAAATTTATTCTCGCTTTTTATAAAATGTGGGTTAGTCCACAATTGCAGTAAGCTTTTTAAATGTTATTTGTTTCATCAACATTGTATTAATAAAATTATTTTTAATTAATTGCTGTTAACTAATAATGTTAAGGAGGTTCTCCAGTCTTTTCACATAATATAATTTAATTAAATATTAAGAATAATTTGTTATTAATATAAGTAGATATTCCTGAAATTTTTTTTAGATTTTTTGATCGTATGGTTTTCTTTAAATAATTTTTTAAAATAGCTCAAATTCTTATGAGAAAGAAGGTTTTAAGTAATTTTTTTTTTTCATTGTAAACGAAATATAAACATTTAGAAGAGTTACGTGGGCATAAAAGAATGAAGTTTAAAGAACATTTTGGAAAAAAAATGAAGTTTCATTTTCGTAACATTATAAATGTTATGAATTCTCTTTAAATCTGACGTCGCATTAATGAAAACATGACACGTTATCACCAGAATTATCAATATCTAAATTAAATTTAAATGTGTGTGAGTACTATAAACAATTTTTCTTCAATATTTTCAACATAAATATTCATTTTTATTATAAAGTAAATATTTTTTAATAACAAATTAGTTTTACTTAAATTTTATTCGTTATTTATTTTTTAGAAAATAGCAATGGCTGTTAGCTATGTGTTTTCGTGTTAAGATAAGAAAAGTCGCGTGATTACACTCCACTTTTTTAAGCTGGAGAAACTCCATCTTTTTTCCTTGTATCTATACTATACTTGCTTTTCTATTTTCTTTTTATTACATCAAAAAGCTTCAGAAAACTTTTAAAACTTTATCGATTTTATGATTAACTGTACAGCCCACTTTTTCTCATTATCTATTGTTTTCCTCTCTCCTTCTCTCTCTCTCTCTCTCTTCCGCGCGTATAAGAAAAATAGTAATGCATAAAATTATAAAGATATAAATTATGTACGATGACTCTGATGTACCATATAGTGTTTATGAGAAATGATTTATTCGTTGAAAACATGAAAAGTGAAGCTTTTTAACATATGAGTCCAACAATTTCCACTGGTACGTCTTGTAAATATTTCTATAAATAGCAAGCGCGAAGGAAGAATCGTTTCTGTCTCGATGAACGCGGAGAGAAGATCGGCCGCTCGAGCAGAGCTTCCCGATATTCGAGGAGGCGTGCATTCTGATACGGGTTCTTACTTCGATATGTCAAGGACTGGCGATTAACGCCGGCGTCGTTGGTAACTACAGTGTCTCTTTAGAAACCCGCTATGTGTGAACAAATGGCGATATTGTGTTTTATTTCTAGCGGGACTAACGGCGGACTTTTCGACAATTATTCTTCTACTACGAAGCCGTATCGAGAACATTCATTTTTTGTCGGTCCCCTTTGCCGAAAGATAAGCGACTTCCTGTCCCGTAACCTCGTTACATCATTACGCCGCGCGAAACGTCGCTTCGCTAAAGAGAACTAATTGCAGTTTTATGATTTTCATCATTAAATGCCCATCCTTGTAACAGAACTTGAAATTCAATCGAGAGCAAGATTTTCTATTGTCTACTTCAATGTTTTTCAATCTTTTTCAATTTCATGTTTCAGTACTATAGCATAAATCTTTTATCAGATATTTGATACTAAAAAACAACATTAAGAAATAAAATTTTTTAGTTTCCTAAATTTTATTTATTTTTAAATTTTTTCGCATTTTTTTAACTTCTCTAAAGAAGAATAAAATTACGATAAAATTACGATTAAAAAGTTCGTAATGTTTGGGAAATACTTTTAAAATTGAGCATATGGTGTATTTATCCAAATTTCAATATTCTTGTTTAAATTTCGAGGTATGTCTCCAAACGCTACAAATTTTGTAATAACTTTATCATATCCAAGAGAGATCAAAATCCACAAAAAATATTATTTCTTTTCGTTTTGGGCAAAAATTACCTTTTTCGAATGGATGTAAAAAATAGAGTCAATTTTGGCTCAAAAAGACATAAATAAAAGAAATAATATTTTTGTAGATTTTTGTAGACCTGGATAAAGTTATTAAAAAATTGATAGCATTTGGAGAAATTTGGATAAATACACTATGTTTGTGCTTTTGCGAAGTGTTCCCCAAATGCTAACAACTTTTTAATAACTATCATATTCAGGAGGTCAAAATCTACAAAATACACTATTGCTGTTACTTATACTTTTTTGGACAGAAATTGGCCCCTTTTTAACATCCTCCTTTTCGCGGCACCCTTTGTGGCACATTGATCGAAAGGCCCTATTTATCTTACAATTCCGCAATATTGTCTCAACAGTTTTGTTAAAAATTAGTTCGAGATTGATCTTTAATGCTGACAATGTATATTATATTCGCGCGACGGTCGGCCTCCTCCGATCTGCATATCAGCGTTTTTGAGGCTGCAACGCGACCTATTGGCACAATCTATCTTCTCCGCGATGTGAAACGGCGTTAGATCGGATTCGGACGAGCGCGCTTAGAAAGTCAATGTGCCAACGGGTGTAATCCTATATCGTCGACATGGTTTGGGTTAATCGCCATTGCCGTTCCAACGCAAGTAGGCGACTGTAACTAACCAGCCGAGCGAGCGAACTAGGCGAAATTAGAATGTTTGCACGATTCAACGCCGGCATTCAATACGCGTGTATACGAATGCGCGAAACTCGATCGCCGCCATTCGATTCCGAGATGGAAATTCCGGGAAATGGAGAGGTCGTGGATGGAACACTAAAACCACGGGTACAAGTCTACTGATTTATCCGTGTTCCAATTCTCGATTACACTGAGATTGATGTTTGAATCAATCTTCAATTCACGAATAGTTACGGATCGATATTTATAGAGATTATTCGCGTATCGAGAATGGATAAAATTGACGTTAATCGCTCAAAAGAGCTTCTAACGTGTAAAGAATACATTTTTTTTTTTTCACCTCGCGATGGGCAAGACGTACAAACGGTTTCACTTTTGGGTCACCTTCGCGTAAGTACACTCGGATTTCACCACTTCGCCCGACAGCTTCGGGTCCTTTCGCTCTTTCGAAACTTTTGATATTTCTCGGCCGCCGTGGTGCGTTACACGTTGCTCGGGAGTTAGCCGCCGTCATCACCGTGGTCGTCCTTTGGTGTGATCTTAGCTTTTAGATGATTTATTTGAGTTTAAATAAAACGCGGGAAGGTCACATCCGTTCTCTGTATGGAAAGTGATAATTTTGGGGGCAGAGACGATGGCGAAATGAATCCATTCACGAACGATATACTCGCCTCTTTCGGCCGGAGACGTGAATTTATTTTTCAGTCTGGCCCTGGAGCGTACATGTACAAATATACAGCCGAAAGTTCTATATGCCAGCCGCTTTCCCAGAGATATCTCGCTTAACCTCCTCGGTGCTTCATTACGAAACTAGTTGTTAACGTAATAGTAACCGAGCATCGCCGGCTGAAGTCGAGGGGCCATTAATAAGCGTTACAGCAACTGCAATCTTCCATTAGACGATGTGGCGATAACTTCGTTTTGATACAAACTCCCTTACGTCTCATTTACATAATGCACAGATATTTAACGTAAACGCTTGGGAAAAGCCTGTTTCGTGCATTTAGTTGACTGTTAATCGTCTATTTTAGTACTTTCTATAAAATAATGAAACGTTTACAGCATATATATTTTTAAGACATCTGAATTGCCACAGAGAGGCATTCGCGCAATGATCCTCTTCGTTTCTCGGGGAGTCCGAGAAGTCCTCCCGACCGTGAGCGATTAACTTTGAGAACTCTCGCAATGGTAGCCTGCGCGCGTGTGCGCAACACAAAAGGCTCGTTGTGACGAGACGGGACTTCGTCGCGGTCCACTTATCGTGGCTCCAAGTCGCAAGTACGTTCTACTTGCAATTCGGAGCGCGCGTAAGAGTACCTGCACCCTACGCGAATGAAAACCGGTATTCTCAATCTTGTAATCATTATCGCGGGTATCCGCGATAATCGGCAACTAACGATACAAACATTCACCGATTCCCCGGAGTGCGCGAGTGACGTTATGTATTGCTACAATCGTGGATTAAACGTAATTCATCAGAGATAATTTAATATAATATTACGTTCGAAGAGACGGACATTAATGACACATTTATTGAACATAATCAATCTTGAGTCGTGTCTCACGCGACTAAAGCTGGGCCTCTTCCCCCCCCCTTCTCTCTCTCTCTCTCTCTCTCTCTCTCTCTCTCTCTCTCTTGCTGCGAGGAAGATCTCGCCTCTAATAATTTTCTCACAGGAATAATTACGCACGTGCACGAGTGGCCTATTTAATTCAATGAAGCGAGCCATTGACGGACCTATTCAACCACGCGACAACAGCGAGGTCACGTTAACACAACAGAGTGTGCGGCTGCACACAAACGCACGCCCGAAGAGCAAAATGCCCTCCCACGCGTTGTGGACATATTGGAAACCACGGTTGTGAAGTCAACAGCGATTGATGTCTGGCCGACTTCTATGCTAAACCGACCAAGTGTTCGCTGCAGTCATAAATCCTATGTAATAGGAGCTTCGAAGTCGACGTGACTTTGCTCTTACGTTAAACGATAAACAAGCCCTTCTACTCGAAATTTTTCAAATTATCGAAATTATCGAACGACCTAAATTATAGTTTTCTTTTTACAGCGATTTAAGCTTGCCTGTTCCTTGGTGTGGTTAAGGCCGGTATTCATAGTCAGATCTTATATTCAAGACCGTCTTAAGTACAGTCTTAAGAAGTCATGAACCAATCAGAGGGCTGCATTAGCGACTTAAGACATTACTTAAGACGGTCTTAAAATAAGAATCGACTTTGAATACCAGCCTAAGATTGATCGCCAAATATCGTAATGACGCGTTATATGACGTCTTGACATATCAACATCGGCCATGCTGCATGTTTCGGTCCGTTCCATAATATTATAACTTCTCGACGCGCGCGCGCGCGCGCGAGAGAGAGAGAGAGAGAGAGAGAGAGAGAGAGAGAGAAAAGGCGTGTGTCTGTGATCTAGGCTAACCGCGCCGGTTATGTCGTAAGTGGGAGCGTAACCCCGTCGTGTCCCCGTGAAGCGCCCTGGTACCATCGTCGTCATCTCGGGTGTCGCACCACGAGCAGGCGAACGCACGCCCGAGTGTTCACGCGCGTGCGTGCACGAACACCAACGTCGAGGCACAGAATCCGCGAAACAGATTCGCGAAACACGCCCGCCACGTCTGCATACAGGGTGTGAAAAGACATTTGGACGACGTTTCTTGTCGATCATTGACTATTTGTGTCGAGGCTGTTGCTTCTCGCAAGTTTGCGACAGTTTGCGATTAGATGTTGTGATTAAAATATACTTTTGCTCGATGTCAAACGCAAAAAGTATGAGCGGTTGTTTGATTGGCTGATCGAACGGTTGATTCATTTTATGTTAAAATTAAATAAATCAGAAAGCAGTACAGAAAACTCTTAAAGGGGAGAACTTGAAGTGGAAAGAAGACAAAGAAGCAGTAATTTTTACCAATTCGATAGCAGTAGCTACAAATATATAAAAATATGACTCTGATCTCGCGCGAATGTCTTTAGAATTGAGTCTCAAAATAAACTTCTGATGTTAAAGCGAAAAGAATATTTCATTATTTAAAACTACATATCCAGATTAAGCGAGCGAGCGAATGATTGCAAGCAGATACGACTGAATTAATTAATTAATCGATTAATCTGAAGTTTTGAACAGACTTCTGATTCAATTTGCGAATTCTCGCACTTTTTTTCTCGAACGCTTCGTACATATCATCGAGGCGAGTTCGCGCGCGAGATCTCTCGGAGACCTCGTCATGCAACCTACCTACCTACATAAACACGATGCTCCGCTTTGCTTTCCGTTCTCCTTACGAACACCGTATCGCACCTTCACGAAGAGGAGGTGGCGGAGAAGAAACGTGGACTCAAATAAAAAAGCTTCATAACGCAACACAATTTCGTTACAACGCGATGCCATTTTCTACGTGTATCAATGTGGTCGTAGGTCAAGGTTGACATATCCAATCGCTCAAACTCTCATTTATTTAACGACGTTATCGCGGATGGATCTATTCTCCGAAGCTGAGCTCCGAAATGAAACGAAAGCTACGAGCAAGAAATAAATAAAAATTTCTCTCATACGATTCATGAAAATATTATTTTAACTTCAAAACTGTATAATACATTTAACAGCTAACATTTAGTTATATTCGCGTTAAATATTATTTCTTTTAATTAAATAGTCCATTTTCTACTTAAAACGTAAACATGTCCCTGGATAAGAAGAAGTCCTACATTTTTATATTATTACGGAGCATTTTACGACGCCACGCCGATAATCCGACGTCGCGAGAGAAACGGTACGCTCCAGAAGATCTCGCGTTACTTTCGCGCGTTTGTGCAGGTCTCGAGTGGATGCTCTTAAGAGCGAAGCCCAAGTGTCCATGGAACGAACGTGTCAACCGCGTATATGCGCCATAAACAAATTATCCACCTCTCGCGCTCATCACCACCGGGCGATCTCGTGATTTATGAATCAATATTTTACTTTAATGCGGCAAGTATACCCTACGCGTGTCCATTTAACGGCAGTAATGGAACGTCATCATTAATCGCGCCCGGCGACAATATTGACCCGCTGAGTCGCGCGCATAATGGTAATTATTGTGATTAATGCGATTTTCGTCCTATTCTGCCTCCGGATTTTCTCTCTGCGATTAATGGACCGGGTCGACAGTCTATTTCCTTCTTTTTTTCCGCCCACCTCTTCCTCCTTTTTTTTTTCTTCCTCCGCCTCCACTTCCTCCTTCTCCTTCTCCCGTTTCCCTTCTTTGCAGGAAAGGAGAATGCAACCACGCGGAAACCACGCGCCTTTCGTTATGCTCACGACTCGATCGGTCGGTCGACTGTGCATGTGTGGGCGCAATTTCAATACGCCCGTACACGTACGACGCACACAATGCACTCGTAACGAAGTCGTTTCGCCGCTCGTTATCTCCGAAATTTTTCTGCCGGCGCGTAAGAGCCTTAGGAACGAGCGTCGTTTACACACCGTTGATCATAGCGGCTCTTAACTATGCCGTTCTACACTTTGGTTTCTTTGCCGATTTATGTCTTTGATTAAGTTAACGTAATTATACAACACGTGAGTGATTTATTCAATGTATGTCCTAATAAATAATTTCTCAAGGGAATTCATATACTCTCCCGTATCTCTACGGCTTTAAATGTCGCAAGTAATTTTTTTTATCCGACGAACTTTATATCACATGATAGTATATTTTTTTATGTTTATCTGTGTGTGTATGTGGTTGCTCAACACAACACGGTCATTCATTTGACAAGTAAAAAAAAAAGAGGACTATCGAGAGAAGCTGCGTGACAGCCAAAGTTCAGACCTCGAACGTGTCACCTTGTTGCATAATATTACAACACATCGTTTATTATCACTTTTGTTCGTTTCGCTTCGTGATCGTGAAGGCTACGGATTTAAAACGCATTCCGATTTACATTCGTTAACCTTTTGCACAAACTCGGCAGTAATTTGAGCAAAATTCAACGTACATTTGCGTTTATCTCGCGTGAAACTTTTTACCTATTCCGGTTTGAAGCGGCACGTTGATTTTACAATGCCCGCGATTTTAGTTTCTGGCAATAAATCTAGTTGCATTAATTGAAATTCTGGTAGATTTAAACATAGAGGTACATTTTAGACATTTACAGTTAAATCTATTCCAGTCGAGAGATAACCGGAAACGAGAACTAAAATTCTGATATAGTCAAAATGCACTTTGTACCTTCGTTGGTACAGTCAGAGCATTTTTTTTTCAGTGTACCCTCGTTTTTTATCGTGTGGCACGAAATGAATGCTCGCGTTTTTCTAATTTATTCCGCGCGTAGCTGAATCGCCTCGTCTAACAATCTACGGAGCGTGGATTGCGCACGCTGGGCGCGCTTGGTCCTCGAGCGGTGGATAATATTGCGGCATGGCACACGGGGAGTGAAAGCGACACGGTGAACCCGCTTACGAGGTTACCCATGTACTTTTACTCCGAACCGAGCCGTATTATAGTGGCTACTTTACCCGGCAGTCCCTGGCATAGTTATCACCAGAAATATCGCGTTGGAAAGCCTGCGCGCGCAAAAGCCTGTCCGTTCTCGTCGCCGCTCATGCACTGTGTTACCCACTCGCTCGTGCTCTCGAAAACTTCTCGCTCTGTGAAACTTCTAAATCGTTATACGTTTTTCCCTCTCGCGTGTGAAATCGGACTCTTGAGAACGGTTCGAAGTAGAAAACTCATTTCATCATCGTCCACCGGATGACTTTTTTGACCTTAATAAAAAACATTCGGAAAGTACCTGGGTCTCTAGGATCGCCTTTGTTCGCTCACGACTTAAAGAAAAAAAAAATTGAAGTTGTACTTTTAAAAGGTCGTTTGTCAATCGCGGTCGATCGTCTAATCATTTAGATGATTTTGCCTGGACGGAGCCATTAAAATTTTTTATTTTTATAGAAACATATTTCTCGTATGCATTATCAATATGTCATTTTTTTATCGACTTTTAATCCTCCGCCGGTAATTGCATGGAGTCTTTAAAAGCATCGTCGAGTTTAATTATGAATTTTAATAAATTTAAATTTATGAAAAAATATATAAGTATCAGAGTTGGTAAAAAATATGTTTTAAACCGTTTAAAACATGCTTAATTGATGTTTTTAATATATTTTAAACATGTTTTGTTATAATACTGTTTAAAACATTAAAAACATTAGTCTTTGCCAACCCTGACAAGTATACTCAATTTTTTCAAATTTTTATATAATCTGGAACACAATAAAAAATTTGTTCTATTTTTCAAAGATTCCTATTACTGATGGAAGAGAAAATTCATTTTGCTGGTGGAGAGTTAAATCTATTTCGTTTTTGTGTTTCGTTCAAGCTTCTAACAATATCTTTAACCTTAAATGTCTTTATAACTGCGTTTCGAAGAGTATAAAAGGGTCATCGGATTATGGTTAACCCAATTTGGATGATGGAAAACCCACAAAAAGTTTTTTGTTAAGAGTTAATGCGAAACGCAGCGCTATTGTTAAATGGATTTTATCCCGAAATAGAGGGCTGTTGCTAAAATTAAATTAAACTTCGGGGTTTGAAGATGTGGCGGGGTTAAATTTTAAACTCGCGCTGCGCTCGCGTTTGCATGGCTGGCTTCGGAATCGATTTTCATTATCGTTCCATCGAGGCCTGGGAAGCGGAGCTTTCTCTCCAGCGGACAAAGCGGAGAGACGCCATATGCCACTCTGGACAATGAAAGGAGAGAAAACGAGTATGGTCGTAGGGCGCGCGTAGGGCCCCTGGATCTCTTGGCCCTTCAGAGACGCGTCGCGATTCTTTCGACTGCCTTGCGATGGGGAACCCCTCTGGATTTCCGCCCTCGCTGTCGCTTCATCCCACCGATACGAGGGCGAAAGCACGAACCCCATCTCGTTCTTCCCTGCTTCGAGAATTTTTATAGGCATAAAATTCAGTTTTTAACTTGTTCAAAAGTTAAATGATTGAAGCTTTCAATAAAACATGGCAAGAGCTCGTAATAAGTTCTCAAATCACAGAACTCTTTTTCTCTCTGATCAACCAACGTGCGTCAGAGAATTAATCGCGCTTCGGAGACCACAAACGAGCGTAATGGAATTGACGAGAATTAATGTACGTCCGTCGCCGATATCGCGAGCTCTCTGGCAGAAGTTTCCGGGGTAATCACCTTCGCGCTCCGCTCCACTTTCGTAGAAAAGCCGCGAAACGAGTTATCGTGGCGCGGTATTTGGGAATTCGTCGATTTCGGAACCCATACTCTCGCAGCTGCCGTTCTCTTCAATCACCGCCATCCATTTGCCTCGCTGATTCGAGACGAATCCATAGAGTCGGGCGTTTTATGGTAAAGATGAAGGGAGTGGGAGTGAGTCCCTTGTCCTTGTTCTCTCCGCCACCATTATCATCATCATCATTATTCGCCACTGTATACCACCCGTGGAGACAGAAGGATCCCTAAATGTCGCCTAAGCGAACCGGAGATAAATACGACCTACATAGAAAATCCCGAACTCCCGCCGTTTTTAATAGATGGTTCTTTCCGAAATGTTGAAGGAAACGAGATATATAACGTCGTTCTTTAATTCTCGGATTACTCTCATGAGGGATAACGTGCACTCGGCGCAAAGTAAAAACATTTGACGTACACAGTGAAGTTTATAAAACTTTGAAACAAAAATCATTTAAAATAAACAACATGTCAAATAAATCTTTTGAACATTCTTTATTCGATATAGGGACTTTTACAATCAACATACCGCTCTGCTTTTATTTTCAATCCTTCACCCGTTGAGTGCTTCTTTTTTGTAATCGTCTTCAGCTGGTCGTTCGCAGCGGCTTGAATTTCTGAAATATCGAATCTTTTGAACTTTCAATTTCAGGAAACAGCCAGAAATAGCCAGAGAGAGAGAGAGAGAGAGAAAGAGAGAGAGAGAGAGAGAGATAGGATGGAAATAGAGTTACGATACTTTTTCATACGATGTTCTAGAAATTCAAGTTGCGACCGATCAACTAAAGACGATTGCAAAAGAAGTAAGTACTCAACAACAGCACGAAGATTGAAAAAGAAAGCAGAGTGATATTAATTATAAAAGATTCTATTGATTAAAAAAACGTTGAAAATATTTGTCTGGCTTATTCTATATTTTATATGATTTTGTTTCAAAACTGCCTATCAATTATGAAACTTTATCCCTACAATGGAAAGTGAAAAGTAAAAATTTTAATCATTGAAATTAATGGAGAAATTTTTCACTTTTCAGCCTAGGAAAAAAGTTAGTTTCATGATTGATCCCCTAGACTGCCGTTAATAATTACAACAAAATTAAAAAAAGTTAAATTTCCAAACATTTCTATATTACGAAGTAATTATATTTTTCAGAATTATGCTTTCATTCGATTATTCGATAGGAATACCTATCCGGAAAGTATGATTCCACACTGAAAAAAAAAGATTGGCTGCTGCAGCAAATTAGATGGTAAAATATGGCATAGCATTTTTAATTGGTTGCAGCAGTTAATTTTTGGTTGTGTTAGTCTATCGGAATCCTATACTGACATTGCAGATAGGCTAACGCAACCAAAAATT
>NW_017257520.1:65627-140892 GCF_001594055.1 Mycetomoellerius zeteki
TGCTATGCCATATTTTACCATCTAATTTGCTGCAGCAGTCAATCTTTTTTTCAGTGCAGGATTAGCTGGATATCTGTCAGTCGATTTGTGATAAAAAAAATTATTGGGCTCCTCCCGAAGTGAAGAATCATTATGAAGGACTTTTATCGAGCCGCCACGCGAATTATTAGTTCGTGGACGACAGATCAGATTTAACACTGATTTAATCGATACCGACGCGACTCCTGTAATCGAGAGACGATTTATAGCAAACCAGTTTGACTACTCTTACTCGGCCTTACGCGTTCCTCTCTTCAACCACCGGTGGCTGATGTTAACGACGCGCATTTTCGGTGTAACGACGATACGATCATTGTAGCGCCGTTATAAATTTGCTCAATCGAACACTTCGCACGAGCGTGACCTACCGGATCAATGTAACTGACATTGTGATGTAACACTAGCCGGATTCCGTTAGGTTTTTTTTTACAGAAAACTGTCGAAAAAATAAATCCAAGATACAGGAAGTATAATAAAAAATATAAATATAAAAATAAATAAGTAATAAACTTATAGTGAGATACATACAGAGGTGGTAGTGAAACACATCTATGATTAGATGAAAACGATGAGTAAGGTTTATAAGAATCCTGATGCGACTAGCTAGAAAAATGTAGAAAACGAACATTATAAATAGATTTCTGTTTCAGTAATCGCGTTGTGTGTAGATACCTTCTTATTATAGATTTCTATACACTTGTTCTTTGTTTATAGTTTAGTTTCATATTCTGCTGTATGACTCCTACATTCTTATCTCGCTCCTTGTGTGTGTGTCGCGATTCTAAGTCAAAGTTCCCTAATCGACATCATCTAATCGATCGTTGATGGCACCTGGTCGACCTAGTGATACAGTTAGACGAGTGGGAGTGGGTATTAAACGTCGCGACTACGAGAAAGGATCGAGGTTAACGATAAGTCCTCTCCTCTCCTCTCTCTCTCTCTCTCTCTCTCTCTCTCTCTCTCTCTCTCTCTCTCTCTCTCTCCTGTCGCGGACGGATGAACTTCCTCCTAAGGAAAGAGAAAATCGACGTGACGGTCGAGAGTGGATTATCGATCCGAATGACATCTGGAGAAAATGTGTTGGCGGTGGTGCCCTACGTGATTTATGAATCCGAATTCCGCCAGCGAAGGGAATTAAGAATACGAGAATATGGGGAAAATACCGGTACGATCGTATTTCACGCCCAAAGTAGTCTCCACCCCCCCCCCCAGTTGGAAATTTACTCGGCATAATTCTGTTCTATTGGAAAAAAAAAAGAATGGATGTGAAAAGAAGTCATTCCGATGAATACTAATTGCTCTAACGATTAATTATTCGTTACTGGCGTGAAGTTCTCGAGCTTTTATTCGACAATGTAATATACTGCGTCACCAACGGGCATTACGGTCCTTTCTTAATCGCATTAGGGTGATACGTTCCCCCGGGGGGGTCGAGCAAAGCAGACTGGTGTAAATTGTTTCCACAAAATTGCGACATGACACCGTTTCACCGCCGCTAATTCACTGAGGAATTATGCTAGCCGCCGCGCTTTAACTCCCCCGACTCGTCGCGCTCCTCTCGGTACCGACCCACTTTTCCCGTTATCGTAGTGGCTATCGTCGGCGAATTACCGATAAAAATTGGCCCGCGCGCGTCTGTCAAAAGGTCGTCAAAGGCGTCGCGCTTTTCTTTGTCGTCTCGCACGAAGAACGCTGCGTTAAGCTCGTGCCGCACACTACGCATTGAAGATTGAGAATTACAAAATGAAAATTAGAATTCAGCGGATTAGACCGAAATGGATTAAAATTAACCCGGCGTGAGTGAGGTCGGGTATCTCATACCCAGACATTTTTTAAACAAATATTTTTGTTTGTTATTGTGTTTCGGACAGCCAGGAGAAAGTAATATAATATAATAACGAATCATTATACAGTATTATTATAAGCAAAATCTTTGAATAAATATATGTGTATATGATATTCACCTCATAGTCGGTGTAACAATTACCCATCTCATTCACGCCGGGTTAAAATTGTCTGACTGGTCGAATTCCAATCTCTAATTCGCATTTCTCAATCTCCAATACGTAGTGTGATATGAGCTTTACACCTGAGACATCCGTGGAACTACATATAGAATGCCTTCAAAATAGTCCCTGCATACGGAGCGGAGTATCACGTGCGTTTATCTCTATCCTCCGTTTAATTTCAAGCAGGCTTTAATAAAGTTTTGACCTAAGCTCTCTGAACTGTATAAAAGACCCGCGCGAACATAAATTTAGATTTTCACGATGGTGAGAGAGAGAAAAAAATAGCTCTTAACAAGATGGATTGTCTCTACGAGTTCGGCCGAACTTATATCGGTCGCAATCTCCGCTTTGTAAAGATTTTGCATAAAGGAAAGCCAGGATCTCCATTCGGTGGCGAGCGCGCGGTGGGAAAAATCGGACCCAGGTAAACACGTATGATAGAGGGTGGCAGGCACGGCGCGAAGAAAGCATATATCGTACACATCGTTGAAAGAGCTCGATGGAGGAGGATCTCCATCCTACCTCATGTGTGTATAATGGAGGCTCGAAAAACGAGGCGAAGCGAGGTGAAGAGAGCTGACCTACTGTGGCAAGTGGCTCAGGGCCGTCGCTGTCCAAATCGTCCCCCCAATCGCCCCCCCCCTACCGGGCATTCTCTCTCCATCCGGTACCATGCGGTAGTATTCAGGTCTGTTCATCTCTCTCTCTCTTTCTCTTTCTCTCACGGACGCGATGCCCTCGTAGAGCCACTTTGTCCTCCTCCTTCGACCTCCCGCTTCTTTTCCCTTTACCCTTTTCTATAGCGTGTAAGCCAGGATTCCCTCTAACATTCGCGATTCAGCTAAATGGACCGTGACGCCTGAACGATAATGCCCCTGGTCTATCGTGACGTCGCCTAGCGCGATAATAGCGTATCGATTTTGGAGCGATTAGAGGCGTACGGTCTATGTTAGTTAGTGCGAGGGTGAAAGCTTCGATAATTGGGAATGGTGTAGACCAGAGCCATGTAAAGACCAAGTTAAATACATGGTGGTTCTCTATCCGAGAATGCTTTCTAATCGATTCCATAGCTACCGTCCAAATAGAGTCATCGCTCGAGATACGGCATTGCAAATGAGTAGCGGCGTGTTATTTGCTTGCTTTAATATCCGCTTCCGTTTAATTATTCCGATTGTATGCACGAATGAGTGCGTAGAAGAAGTAACGCAGAGCCTCTGTGTCTGCAGATGTGAGAAAATTAACTCTCAAGCTATATATCCCGCTCAATCTATGTACGCCTTCGGCTGATTGTAAACTGATTCCTTTCCTCGAGAGATTACGATTTAAGTAATTTATGTGTTCGTAATTACTATGAAGCACGAAAGTTTCGAAAAATCCACTTTAACTTATTTGGAATTATCAAATTAAATCCGCGATACGCGATTCGCAGAACTAATGCGATTTATTTCTGTCTAACATGGTATATGTCATTTGTTGGCTAGGTCTGATACCTCGACGGATTCGTGACCGGCTCTCCTGTGCCTTTTTGCACTCGGTCGACGTAAACGCCCACCCGAGGAGGAAAGTGAATCACAGCGGCGGCCGCATCGAGTGAAAATCATCTAGTGAAAATGTGAAGGCCGGGTAGAGTAGAAGGCCGATTTGAAAGTTCTGCCGTAGCTTCCAGCTACAAGTCGATTTTCACTCCGCCGTCGCCGTTCGTGGATATATACCCTCGTGAAACGCTCGGCAAAAGGTCGACTATCGCGAATTATTGTACGATCCTAGGCACCGCTTTTACATATACACGTATAAGCGCAGCTAACGTACCGACGAATGCAGTCGGAGCGAACCGCTCCGACAAGATATGCACGTTGGTCCTCTCACCAATATTTCGTTACTAAATATAGAAATACGCGTATATTTTCCATTTATTGTTGGAAAGTCTCGGAAAATCTTAGATATTTAAATTATTTATTTATATTAATTTAATTTTTATACGTATTTAATTATATTTATATTATTTGTAATTTACATAAATTATTTCAAGATCGCCGTTGTTTTTTTTTTTTTACTAACTCTATGATTTATAATTTATATTTATTAACTTAGTATATTTGTAAAAGTCGCGGAATTTACGACACGTCAGTCTTATCTCACCGATTTTCTGTTACATAAGTAGTTTACTTGTAATTAGATGTTTAAATAGCTCATTGAAGTATCTTCTTTAATTCTTGATTTCAGGTGTTCTTCGTGTGTATCTTTTGAATGATATCGCCAAGGTGAAGCAAACTATGCCAACAAGTAAGTAAATGCATGTACACTATGTCTTTTAACAAGTACAGATTGTCTTTACCTTATCGTTTCCATATGGAATGACGACATTCCGTTTCTTCCTTTTCGTCCTCGTCGTCTTGCCAAGTCAAAAGAAACCAATGCGATCCTAAGCATTGATATTCAGCAGACTGCCTCAATTGCGTCCTTTAATTAGCATCTGCTTTAATCTTCAGATTATCGGATGATAAAACGGTCCATTTACATATCGAAACGCAATGTTATTTTCGTAACGAAACGAATTAAATAATCATTTATTAGTAAATAGTCATTTATCAGTAACTAACGTTTTTATATAGAGATTATTAAATGTTACAAATTTTGCCCTCAGCAATAAGTATTGACATTAACGAAACTAAAGTTGTTTCGAAGACTAAAATTCAATTTCACACAAATTGAGTTTTTATATTAGAAGTGCTTCAGACTTCGACCTAATTTGTTCGCAACGTTATTTACGTCATGCCTCGATTAAAGTGAGACATCTCTTGTCGGCTTATCGCCGACGCCTCTTCCGCATACTTTATCGTAACTCCGCGTGCGAATCCGTCGTATTATTTCTTTATTGGAACGTTCATTCCTGCGTGATGAGTTGCGAATGCTTTATAGGCGCACATAGAGCGAGACGGGGCGCGACGACGAGGATAAGGAAGAAGAGGCGGCAATTTGTACCGTTGCACATAGAGACAACGATTTCGCAGCTATTGTGAATACGCTCGGACGTGACATCATTCGTCCTCGCGGTTACATAAAGATATCAGCATCGTTACTCGCTAACATGGATCCTTACGCGATTCCTCGCTGTGCGCGTGCATTTAACGCGAGGCGCGCATTTAACGTTCCCGTGTAATCGTCCCCACATTTAATGACTGCACGAGTGACCGTTGCTGATGATCAGATTAAAGAAAAACGAAGGAAAGAAATATATCCATAGCATTGTGTCTCGGAAGTGTCGAGAAACGAGTAAGGTAAATGTCCCAGTAGTCGGACGTTTAAGCGTTAGGTTTTCATAAATAATACAATTTATAATATCAAAAAGATTTTAAATATAAATATTTATATTCGTTTGAAAACTTAAGACTCCCTTAAGCAAGGAAAAATTATTTGAACTCACTTATAACAATTATTAATTAAAATATTTAAATAAATAATAGAATGCGTCAATGTACTAGTGACAATTAGTTTCAGTGTCCGATCATAATTGGAAAATTAATATGCTGATGGAAAATAATAATATAAATAGAGAGAGAGAGAGAGAGATGTTTAATGACAAAAGACAACTAATTTAAATTGATCTTTGAGGTAAAAAAAAGCATTACAGATTAATATTAATATAAATAAATAAAGTTTTGTGTAACTGTCCGGACATAATCTATATCCATTTACATAACACTTTATTTATTTAAGTTAATATTAGTCTCAAATACGCTTTTTAAAACGTAATATTATAATTTAATTGTAACCTTTAAATACAATTAAATTATAATATATACTGTAATAAAAAATACTCTGTAATAAAAAAAGCATTTGAAATTAATAATAAATTTTGTGTAAGTGTCTGGACATAGGTACATGTCCGAACACTGGGACGTTTACCTTAAATTGCATGTGTTTAAACTGATAAAATAGTGATCTCGTCGAAGGTCGATATTCAGCTTAAGATTCCCTTAAGAATTGCTTTTTTCAATGTTAGGTGTTTGTATATAAATGATAAACAATATAAATCGCGTGAAATATTTACTTTGTTAAATAACTGCTGTTTCAATACACTTACTATTATTAATTGTAGAAGTTAAGTAATCGCTGTAATAAATTATTGTTTAATTTATACTAACAACGTTTAGCAGAGAAAGCAGCTTTGCAAAACTGATATAAAATTTTTTAATATAATTGGTCTTGCTGTTAGTGTTCCTCCTTGGATCTAAATGTAACCAGCCATATTCAAGAATTTGTAAAGCTGCTTTCGCTGAAGTGCTGAACACAATGTAAAACCGATTCTACAATTGCGTAGTTGTACTCTCTAAAAGTGAATCAGTGTATTATTATTGATAAACAATAAATATTCACTAATGATATTACATCAGTTATAAGTCACTGAAGTCAGTAATAATACACTGATTCATTTTTAGAAGTTATGGTTTCTACAAATTAAATCTGCAGAAAATCATAACCTCTAAAAGTGAATCAGTGTATTATTATTGATAAACAATAAATATTCACTAATGATATTACATCAGTTATAAGTCACTGAAGTCAGTAATAATACACTGATTCACTTTTACAGAATAAGTGATTGTACTCGTAAGAGTTGATCAACCACAGTCGAATATTCTTCTCATATTAAATTGTGATTGGTCAATTCTTACAATTACAACCACTTAGAATTACGCTTACGCAATTGTAAAATTAATGGCGAATTCGATTGGAAGCACTAATGCGCACTGGTGTTAAAGCCGTCGCTGATTTATTTATAGTATAAAAATGAAATACCAATATTTCGAATTATGAAATATATATTTTACTTAATAGTACAATAAAATGTATTGAGTATTTCACGATTTAATCGATTTCTGTGTTTATTTATAAACATATCTTTACATTATTTTGTGTACGACGGCTTTAATGTGCACCAGTGTGCACTGAGTGCGTCCAACCGAATTCGCTATAAGATTGAAGAGTGCGCGCACATGTGCATGTGTGTGTGTGTGTGTGCATGTGTGTGTGTGTGTGTGTATGTGTTCTTACTGGATTCGTCGTCACTACATAATGTTTATATTATAAGTAAACGTAATGCCAACTTGGCTCGATACAGCACGATACAAGGTCGCCACGCTATCATTCGCGCGATGAGATATTGTCACTCGAGCAGATATTACCACAAACAGCTCCTGCGTAGTGGTATTTTTCGAAACGCCACGCGAATACCAAAAAGAATTATAATTGTTGTCTACGAACAATTATCAAGTTTACTTAAAATAAATTTATTTATGCATTTAGACAATCCTTAATTCTTATCGAGTGAGTTATCAATTAAAGTTGATATTTCACGCGATGTACCTACTTGTAAGATAGGAAAAGAATTAAAATTCTGTACTTTATTCTTTTATAATTTATGTGCAATTATTATCTCTTTAATAATATTTAATTTTAAATGTGTTTCACATCGTTCTTTAAATTCTTCGTTAAATTTTAATGTGCTTATCAGTTTCCAATTGAGTGCGCGATAATGTTAAACGGAACGCTAAGTTGAATAATCGGAGTAAAAGAACATTTTAATATTTCACGCGCTTATTTAATAATTAACAGGGACTGGAAAAAAGAGAATATTTAACATATGTTTAAGGGGAGACAGGTCAAATTGAAGGCGAAATTTGCGAATTTATTTCAGGGAAAGGCATAAGGAGAGATTTTTATATCAATCCGGTAATTTAAAACTTCGCACTCGGAGGAGTTTTGCTGACAACGAATTTGAAGTCAGATTTTTAACACATTGGCTACATGAAGATCACCGGTGATTCTCAGTAAGAGTTTATCATTGTGCCATGAGGTTCCCATGTGTTCTTCAACAGTTGTATATTAGTTTTCTATTGACGTGGCTTGTATATAAAAGTTAAGTTATATAGTATGGCGCATTAGAAATTCTTGTTCATCTGATTTTAATCTGAGCTATCTTTATATGAACATGATTTTGTAAATTAATTTTATTGTGTATCATAAAATTTTTATTGTGATCCCTAGATAATCACTTATTTTATATGACAGCCATTGTGTTAAAATTCAAAATAGTCGATTTAATATGCCGGATTTAAAAAATGTTTTAATTTTTATGAAAAATATTTTATAGTTTTTTTCTTGGATCGCTGATTATAAATCTGAAGTCAAATCTTTAGAAAAAAATGACTGACTCAATATAGTGATCGAAAATTAAAACACTTTCATTTTTATGAAAATCAGTACTCAGTCTATTAAAGTTGGCTAACCAAATCATTTTTATAAAATATTGTTTAAAATTTTTAATCAGCATCTCAATATTAAATCAAAAATATTTAAAACAATATAAAATATTTTAATTCAGATTATAATAAAAATAGTTAATATCGCCGATCACATTTAAATCATATTAATCTTTTCAATTTTTGTTTAACATATTAGATCAGCCACTTTTTTTTTACTTCATATTTATAATAATCAGCGACCCAAAATACTGAAATAAGATATTTTTCATAGAAATTAAAACATTTTAAAAATATATAATCAATCATATTTATATATATATTAAATCAGTCATCAAATATTGAAATTTCGACTTTAAATTTAGTCAGCAATCAGCAAAATTTCCGGGTATAAAATTTTAAATTATCGGACTGACATAAAAATTCGTGTTTCAAAAAATATGAGCTAACGCTTTAATGAATTTTGACTTTCTATATATTTTTTAAACCAATTGAGCCTCAACTTAAAATTTTTTTGTGATTGATGTCTTATCTTAAGATTGGCACACAAATCAATCCTAAAATCGCGTAACTAAAAAAAGGTTAAAAAATCATCGATTTTTGCGGTCACTCTTTGAAACGAACTTTCCGAACAACCTAAATAATTCTATCTTCTAAATAATTCTAGATATCCTATTAATCCTAAATAAAACTGACAAATATTTAATCAGAACACGAGAGAGAGAGAGAGAGAAAGAGAATTACATAAGGCTTTCCACAAAACTCATTCGGTAACGCACGATATTTGAAATCGACTATTGGCATGGTTCACGTACTCGCTCGATCGCGTCAGCGTCATTCTCGTCGTCGAGGAGGTTAACTGTTTGATTAGATTAGCGTGTGCAAATAATGACGGCGGCGCGGCTACGGCGGTAATCCGACCTCGGCCGATCGTGTAGATTGTTAGGCTTTGTCGAAAACCTCCGGAAAGTACAACGGAAAAGAAAGCCACAACCGCTTCCGGGATCGGTGGAGCGGCACAATGGGCGAGGGCAAGCACGTAGCCGCGGTATAGCGACCATCAAAATGGTTATTTTCGACGGTGAGGCCGTCTAGGACGTGGTAAAACGAGCACTCGAGGACATCCTGTGTGTATATATGTGTACATATATGTGTACATGGCAACGTGTGTTCCTCTTTGCCTCTCACTGTTCCATCCATTCTACACCCGGCCGAGCCTATACGGAGACGTAACTTCGACGCGACCTCCGACGTTTCCTGCTTGCTATCGTCGTTCAGCGATCGATAATAGTTCGGCAGTAATCAATTGCTAAACGACAAGGCGATGTGTTACGAGGAAGCACCGGCAGAAGTTGGAACTACGACGTATAGGTTTTTCTTTTGAAAAATTCACCTGCTCGCTCGTGCAAGTTTGCGTCTTTAAATTAAATAGACGATCCTCTCGAAATTCGAAAGCGATCTTATACCGGAATGTATCCGGCCACAATTGTAACAAATTAATTTTATATTATAAATAGATTGTTTAGAAAGAGTCTCGTAGGAGAAGGAATCTGGGATTCGCGAGCGAGGCGAATATGTAGAATAAATGTATCTATTGTGTCTGCACTCGACCTTCTTTCCCCATCAATCCCGGCTTTTGAAGCACTCACAATACCTCAAGGTGTCTTTTATTCTCATATCCGATCCAGAGAAGTAATTTCATTAGGCCCGAGTGTATCTCGAGGTTCAGGCTATTTGCTGAGCGTTATTCGATAGGTAAGTTTATTCCGAGCGCGGGGTGGTCGATAGCGCTCGTCGTCACGCGGTGAGAAGCGCGTGCGAGGAGCATACGTCGTTCTACATCGCTTTTAGATTGCAGAATGACCTTAACCCCGGTATCGATAATCGATGGAATCGATCGGAGCCTCCCCTCCGCGGACCTATCTACCGACCATCCCCGGGACTGTCGAAGGCCATGGTCGACTAATCTGAACCTGACAGATTCTTGTGAAATATACATCGAATCCTCGCCGAATTCTTGCTTGGGATATTTTAATGAGCCTTACTGTTTCTGAATTGCTTGACTAAGGAGCTGTTCTGAATATCGCTTGTCCTTGTGCGGGAAACGACATTTGTGATATATTTATCGGCGAATAGTGTTATATATAATAATAATAATCTTTATTGCAATGTACAAGCACGTAGCGCCAAGTTACACAGCTAAAGACAAGAAGAAATACAAGAGGTGATGTACATACACAGAAAAAAATGTTTGGTTGAATTAACTAGAATTCTGATGGAGAGAGAGAGAAAGAGAGAGAGAGAGAAAGAGAGAGAAAATGAACAATTCAGAATTCAAGTTAAATAGGATTTCTGATTAAATCTATTAAAATTTTAGTTGAAATAACCAACATTCAATAAATTTAATCAGAAATCTAGTAGACTAAACTTAAGAATTCTGGATCATTCATTTTCTACCAGAATTCCGGTTAATTCAACGAAACATTTTTTCCGTGTAGTACACACAAATGGTGAAATACCAGCAAGTCTGCTGTTACAAAGCCTATCAGTAACAAAAAATAAATAAATAAATAATATAAAAGAGGATTACGAGCCTAAAATAATAATTTTAATATAAATAGTTAAGTCATACAAAGTCAAACAAAAACAATCGTATATACAAACATTTCGTACCCGATCGGATCATTTTCAATGTTAACAAAATCGGTTATGAAATTACTTACATTAAGAAATAAATTGACATATAAATTAAATTAAGGTCTGGAGTATTAAAAATTAATTGTGTCTCTGAAACCTAGATGATCGCAAAGATGTGAACGCCTTGTTAATCCATACAGTATTTGGTAAATTATAATTTAAAATCTTCATGAGCATCAAGTAATTCCAAATGAGTCATTAGACTTAACGAGATTCGCAGTGTACAATATTCTGTTAAAAATAGTATTATAACTTATTAACAATTAGATTCAAGTGTAAATGTTAATAAGATTCGCAAATTGTATTATGTTAAAACTTAAAAATCTCTCAATAGTATAATATATTAACAATTAGATTAACGTGTAAATACCAATAATATGATATATATATATATATATATACCTTGATAGATAACACCAAAAAAAGTATTCATTAACAAGTAAAAGATAAAAATATATAAATTGGAGCAAACTTGCGATGAAAAAGAAAGTGTATGTTTTGTGATACAAGACAGTATGAAATGAAGCAATCTCAAGGAAGATTGGTAAGAAAATGGAAAGATAGGAAGGAGTATAGAAAAGGAATTATGGAAGCAGAAAAGAAACAAGGAGGAAAGAGATTATGAAGGGGAAAGAGATTGTATGATTTGTAGGTATGATTCTGGCAAAGATTCTGTTTCTACCTGTCTGTTTAATCTCTGTCTTTGTTTTTTAATATGTACCATCTCAGATATAAGTCTTTTATTGTAAGATGGTTCTTGATCCAGTATTTTAATGTCATTCCATTTGAAATTGTGGTTATAATTAATACGATAGTCAGTGACAACAGTAGGAGAACCTGGTTTTTTCCTTATATCTGAGATGTGTTCATGTATTCTAGTTTTTAATTTTCTTTTGGTTTGACCAAAAATAAAAAATAAATATACAACATACATACGCGTTTGAGAGCGCCAATAATCGGTCAAAGTTAGATGTTATGAATGTAATATATATTCTTAATTTTTTAATTTTTAATTATCTCAGATGTGACTCTGCGCCGAAACATTCGGACATTTTTATCACAATCAGAGACGCTAATAATATGAAAAGTCGAATTGTTTAAGACACTCGCCCCGAACAGTCGAGAAATTCCAGGTTCGAATCCTGGCTGAGGTAATATTTTTCGCAATAAATTATTTACCGAATTAATTTAGGGGGGATTATTTTCATATATAGGAATATCCGAATATTTCTGCTCCTCATTATATTTATATTATTAGCGTCTCAGATTGATTATGGTTAATATTCGAATGTTTCGGCGCACAGTCACATCTTAAAAATTAAAAAATTTAAGAATATATATTATATTCATAACATCTAACTTTGACCGATTATTGGCGCTCTCAAATGTATGTATGTTGTACATTTATACGGTCGGATCTTAATTCTTATTTATAAATATACAATATATTTATTGTTTTAAAATGATGATTAAATCGATACGATTAAGAATATAACTCGACTTCAAGTAAGAAAAAGTTGTGAAAGTGATATCTTGGAAAGGATATTTTATTTCTTATGAAATTTGTTGTTTGGAAGAACAGGACTTCTCTTGGAGACTTGAGACCGAGAAATAACTTGACACTCGCATCCCTATCTTGGACGTATATTTTATAAAAACTGCAAAAGTCGTATTACGATAAGCCTCTTTCCTCGCGAGCGAGCCGACTCAGATTTGCGATCGATACGACTTTCACGAGAATTAACTATCGCTCCGATAAACAACACCTGCTTCGCGATGGGCAGATATCTCGGTATAATTAAATTATGTAATATACTTCTAATAGTCTTCTCGCGTTTCGATACACGAACAGCGAACCAGTTCGATGCGATCTTAGGTTCGTCGTGGCTCTTTGCAGCCGGCCTCGCCTCTGCAAGTTTTACGGTCGAGCGAATCCAAACTCGCGCGCAAGAGTAATTAAGTTAACGAGCCGACCCGGGAGCACCGTTAATTAATTTTTCATACCGAGCTCTTCGGTGAATTCCTAGTAAGACTATTAAATACGTTTCCGTTCATCTCGCGATAGAGCGCGAATAATAAGCGCGTTTAATTCGTTTAACCGCATTGTTTTTTCTTCGCGAACGTTCCCGCAACATGCATTTTATAGTGAATATCATACTGCATTTCTTGTTGCTTTAAAAAGAGAATAAAGTCCACAAATAAAGGTGAATCCGAGTTGATCCAATTAGTCTTCGCAAATTATATATGTTTTACTAATCATAAATTTGTTACAACAATTTGCGGTATTTGTACACTCTAAAAAATATCGCTGTGGAATTAACGCCAATCACACAGTGAGAATTATATAGACACCTCATGGTGCTAAATCCACACCGATATTTTTTAGAATGTAGGGTCTCCCATTCGGTAAATACATAGTACGAGTTGTGTAAAAAAAAAAGAAAAAGGAAAAATGGTTACATCGATCGGTGTCGCGCTCGATGGTGTCTTTCTCAAAGCGGAGATCGCCTAACGCGCGCGCGACGCCTTGGCCCACAAGAGCGTTGCCGACCTCATTTTTATTACAATTCAAACGCGCCCTCCCACCTGTCCTCCCAGAAGAAATGTCAGCGATTGTCGGCGGAATCGGGCACACGGAGAAATCTCTTTCGTCGATATGAATAATATCGTCCCGCCTCGCGCCGCGTGTAGCCATCGGGAAGTGGAATTCCTTGGCACGCGACACGTCCGTATTATGTTCCGCGAACACTTAACTTAAAAATGTAATTTCACGGGGATTTAACGTGACGTACTCTCGAAACGAGAGAGTATAGAAGACAGGCGCGAAGCGTTCTTGGATCGTTGACTTTATGCGGTCGCGTACCCGCCTACACATTTATTTCCCTCCGTATCGCCGGTGAGAGTGCCATGGAGACGCGTGTCAACCGTACAATGAAGAAAGTGGAAAACAGCGACTGTCGTTTAAGCCACTTATATTAAGGGAAAGTCGACGACTGGATCGGGTATAGGAAACGTGGATGCTCTCTCGCGAGGGGAATGAGACCCGTCGAATACGTCGAAACGGCGAAATCGAGCATCCCGCGAGTTCAATATCGCGATCGAATTGTAATAGCCCGTCGAAACGGCGAAATCGAGCGAGTTCAATATCGCGATCGAATTGTAATTTGAGCGGTCGGGATCGCGTTTCGAGAAAAGTATGCGGTTCGATCGCATACTTTTCTCAAAACGATCCAAGCGCAAATCGTCGGCGAGGCGTAATATCGCGTAATATTCGCGATACATTCGTTCGCCACGTATAGAGCGTGTCCTACGACGAGCTGTTCTAACGGTCTTCCGCCTTGACCGAGTTGAGCGAGGTCCGTATCAGATCTTAGCGTCTTGACTTTGACTCCGTTTTATCGTAAAAGTCATTTCCACGATCAATTACCCGACCGTGAAGCGACCGGCGCGGCGCGCGATCCGTCCTCACCGTGTCTTCTTTCATCGACGAACTTTGATGTGAATTCATGTTCAGTCGTGAGCGTAAAGCCCGTGTTAAGCTCGTGTCATACTACACATTGTGGACGCGGATTGAATTCGATTTGCAAACTATGAATCGTTGATCAATCTGATTGGCTGGTCGACAATTCATAGTTCGAAATCCGAATTCACATCCACAATGGATGCTTCAAAACCCGTATCACACAAGGACACATTTAGGGGCCTATTCTAACTCTTAACGACTGTAACGTTATATTATAGTTGAGACTGTAACTCTACATTCCCACTTGAATGCTCCTTAGGTAGAGGAAAGTCATCAATACTGACATAAGCTTAAAGAGACACCTTCCCTTATTTCTTGGAAATTAACTATTACACTTTATTAATACTGATATAAACGTAATCTGTTTAGATATACTGTTAAAAAAAAGGCAGCAAATTTCATGTAATGTAACGGAAGTAAATTTCAAGCGGGTACATCAAAATCATTTAAGACCGGTTGTTTTATCTTTGAATAAATTATGTGATAATTTATCTATTGGATAAATAAAAGAATAAAAGAGTAAAAGCATAAGGGATGCATCGGATCGTAAGATTACCGAAATACCGGATATCGGATATCCGGTATCCGTTCGGATATCCGAGAAGGCAATTTCTTCGAATCGGATATTCGACATTTTCCGGATATTCGATCGGATTCCGGGTAAATGTCTTAAAAAAAAACCTATAGAGAAAAAATTGTAATTTTGCAACAATATATAAGATATAGTATTATGAATATGCATACTTATTTTTAGAACATTTGTATAATAAAAAATTAACAATTTAATGATATCAAATTTCAACCGAATATATTCCCGGATACTAACGATATCCGACTATCCGGTCGGGTAGTAAAATAGTGCCGGATAATACCGAATACTTTCCGGATATCCGGTGCATCCCTAAAAAGAATAAGACAGTAAGCTGAAGTTTATCGAAAGATGGAACAACTCAGTCTTAATGAAATGAAAATAAAGTTAAAGTAACTTAAATTTTTGTTTAAGAAATATGATCTAAAAACACAAAATGATATATGTCGGTATCGGTGACCTTTCCCTATCGTTTTATTCTTTCGATGAACAACAAGGTTAAAATGATATCTGGGTGGCACTCGGGTAGGAATCTGAACATAGCCCAGAGTGACTCATACATTGGAGATTGAAAACTACGAATTAGAAAGTAGAATTTAACCAATCAAAATGAAATGAATGAATAATACATAGATAATTGAAGGACTCTCGATAGGTTAAAATAATAGAACAATAAGGCAAATGAAATCCGGGTTCACATGTCGATTTGAAGTCGATTAATTTTTAGGACCGTTTTATTCGATATCTACTAGATTTTCTATTGATCTTCGAAAGAAGATCGACATTTTATCGATGCAGCGTTGATAAAACATCAATCTTCTTGATGTAGCGTTGATAAAATGTTGATCTTCGGAAACCAATAGAAAATGTAGTCGATATCAAATCAAATGATCCGAAAAATCAATCGATATCGATATGATTTCAACTTATGAACCAGGAGAATCAAGCATTGTAATTGGTGCGCATAAATTAAAATTCACAATTGTTATTAACTTAAATTACAGATGAAAATATCTGAACGTTTAGGTCATTTTTTTAACTACTCTCAACGAAAATCATATTAGTTACATTATTCGATAAGGTAGGTACACTCGCAGCATGTTCCAATGGTGAATAATCGATTAACATCAGAAATGGATTAAGATTAAAATTATCTGGTCGAATTTTAATCTCTAATTTGCAATTCTTAGTTCCCAATGCATATACATAGAGAAAAAGACATCTTTACATTTGAGATTTGTCTGACTTACATTTATTTCATTGAAACTATTTAATTTTAAATGAAACATTATTTTAAGAAATTGGAAACATTACATTATTTTAATACCAATTTTTTAGATTGATTGCATTAAAGCTATAGAGGAGAAGGCGGTACGGCACTTCAGTTACATTTTACACAATAACTTGGTTTTAATAATGAATATTTAAGTTTAAAACTTAACAATTACATTCGTTAAAATGTTGTTGAATCGATTCTGGACTCAAAGTTACGAAATATTTATTACTTAGGACACTATTAATAAAAATGTGGCGACATTGCATAATGACTCGAAGAAAAACTTGAGCGATCCATAATGTGGTCTTCCATAAAAAGTCTTAAAAAATTAGTTTTGTTTAGAAAAATATTTGGTTACAAAAAAGTAAAACATTTTAAAATGTATGCAAATAAATGTATATACATTCACATAACTTCTGCATATAAGCTTCAGTACTAAAAATCTCAGTACTATAAAAATAGTACACGTACATTAACAGTAGAGCTATAATCGATTATCAAATAATTATTTTGATGTGAAAACCTCAAAAAAGGGGCCGTGTAATCAATACCCATAGAGGGTCACATTAGCAAAATGTCATGCTAAAATCATGTTTAAATTTGCATAACTCAAAGTATATACAGTCAAATAAAATGTTAAATAGCAAACAACATACTGAAAAATACATATATTCGTGTGATAATACGCTCAAGTTTAAGAAAAACGAGGAAGTAGGTGTAATTAAATGCTAAAATGTACCTCAGAAACGTTTCGAAATACTTGAAAGTAGAAATGCGTTATAAGTGCTGGTTATTGGTATATTAGCATCATGATGTAACGACGAGCTACTGAACAAATTATTCCGTAAGATTAGGATTCGTTATATAATAGTGGAGATATTAAGAGAGGCCACAATATCTAACACTGGCCATAATACCACTTTTTCCTCTATTGTTTGGCAAAAAAAATACAATTATGTGGAGCAATATTTTTCAATGAAATAACATTTTCTTTGATTACACCAAATATTATTCTATGAAATAAAACGTTCTTTGTAAGAAAATAATTAGTTTTAGATAAGATACGTATCATTTAAAAAGTTAAATAATCACATTTCTTAATTTAAACATTTTTGGACTATATTCTAATGAATACATTGCTTTAAATTTAATAAAATCTGTTAAATTTAAAGTAATATTTTCTGTGCGGATTGGGAATTGGGAATTACGAATCATCGATTTGCCAATATAATTCGCTAGTCTAACGATTCGTAATTTATATTCAACGAATCGCAGTTCGCCCTCAATGATTCGCAATTTGAATCCAATTCAATTTGAATCCAATTCACAATGCGTAGTGTGACACGAGCTTTAAGGGGTTATACTACCCAGGCGCACTGAAAAATGAACGTTTTTTTGGGGAATTTTTTTCTTGGAAACTATTCAATGGATCATGGAAAATGAAATTTGAGGCTTTATTATACATGTTTTGAGGTATAAAAAAAATTTTTATTATAACTTTTGATACAAAATGGCGTCTTGGCAAGTGGTAAACGGAACATGTGTTTTTTCCGAGGAGCGAATCTGCGTACATCATAACATTCTCCGAACAGCACCTAGAGCAAAAAAAAAAATTTGTCGTTAATCTACATCAGTTTTGCTAGGGAAGTACACACGCTTTTTAAGATTGATAAATAATTAAAATTGTTATTAACAATTTAAAGTCTATTTTTAGCGAAAAAATGAAAAAAAAAGTTCAAACTGACGCCAATTTGCAAATTTTCGATAAAAATGTATAATCGTGGGTACTATCCTAGCAAAACTGATGTAGATTAACGACAAATTTTTTTTTTTGCTCTAGGTGCTGTTCGGAGAATGTTATGATGTACGCAGATTCGCTCCTCGGAAAAAACACATGTTCCGTTTACCACTTGCCAAGACGCCATTTTGTATCAAAAGTTATAATAAAAATTTTTTTTATACCTCAAAACATGTATAATAAAGCCTCAAATTTCATTTTCCATGATCCATTGAATAGTTTCCAAGAAAAAAATTCCCAAAAAAACGTTCATTTTTCAGTGCGCCTGGGTAGTGTAACCCCTTAACATTCGCGTTGATCGTTTATTCGCCGCGAGCTCAGAACTCTCGTCGCGTTTCCGTAAAATCCTCGGAAAAGATTCTCCTGTCCGCTTTCCACCTATGGCCCGCGTCTCTCTTGGAGCGAGGCCAACTTTTGTGGCGATTCACCTCGTCGACACCGCGTATGCTCCTCGAGAATCGTTAACACTTTAACCTTTCGCGACTTGTGAGTTTCCGAAAATAAATTGACACTAAATGTCCTACTGTTATAAGGCCAGCCTTCGATATTGATTCGTGTAATTATTCCGCTTTCAAAGATAGAAAAGTTACGAGGCACGGAGGTTAATAAATTCCCTCTTCATCTCGTTGTTGTACAGAGTAACAATTGATTTCCGTCGTTTGCGGTGAATTTACGAGAGTTCGGGAAGTATATAATTCGTGGTTTGCTACACATTATAGTGTCGAGCTCGTGACGTTAATGGCGAAAGAGGACATCATCTTTGAGGAAAAATCTTTCGTGGAAAAATCTGGACGAGGAAGCGCAAGCGGCGGGCTTCGTACTGGAGGTCATGCACGAGTCGCATGTCCCACGGTTATTTTCCTTAATAGAAATCACGTGTACCCTGGAGGTACAGATGCTTCGGGCGCTGCGCGTGTTCGTGAACAATGAACGATAAAAGGAAAAAATAGGAGAAGAAAACTTCCGAGCCTCTCGCGGAAATGCATAGAACGACCTAAATAATGATAACTTTAACGTTCGCGGCTTTGTCAACCACGTTGGATCTCTCTTTTTAGCCGCCTCGCTTGGCATTTAATCGACGGCCGTGAGGAACATATGCATTTACAAGCGTCTATTTACATCCGACAGGCCGCACAAAAGTATTAATAATTTATCCTCTCGAATCACCAGTCTATGATAAAGTGGTAAATTGAAAACGCGTTGCGTATGTGTGTGTGTGTGTGTGTGTGTTTTTCTATTTGTATGTAAAAGAATGTTTTCGACATTGCCGGTAATAAAATGCACTGAAATTAAATTTTGATCAACATTTGTTTCTCAACAAGTAACAGGTGTTTTTTGTTTTTAGATTTTTAAATACTGTAAAAGAATAAATTACCTTGAATTTTTAAAGTCCTACTTTCAATTTCTTATATAATAACGCAAATTCATAACGTATGTAATGTACAGCTATAAGAGATTTAAATATTTTTTTACAATACATCAAAATTTGATGGTATGATGTCTCTTTATTGTCTATATATATATATATATATATGTGTGTGTGTGTGTGTGTCTCTTATTACTATTATATACAATTTTAAATGATATATTAAAAAAATATTGACAATATTTTAATGTAAAAAAAATCACGTTGATTTATAAGATTTCTGTTTCTTTGACACCAAATGATGATTCTTATTTTATTCCGTAAGGTAAAAGAAACAAATAAATTGTTAAATTTATAGTTTTTTCAAAAATAAAATCCTGGATCTCTTAAAATCTATTAATGACAGAACTTTTCTAGCCTTACACTTTTTCAGCAGCTAAAAATACATAAGATTCATCATTCAGATGTCGAGAAACATAGAAACCTTGTAAATTAATGATATCATCTGTAATGAGCAACAGCTTTAAACGTGTATACGCGCATATAAATAATCGGCTAATAAATAATTTTCCATCGAATATACGTACATCGACGCTTTAGCGCGAATAAAGTACAATGCTCTGACGTTTTGACAAATATGAAATCGTTATTCATTATTCGCGAGTGCATCTTGCCCAATACCGGTCTCAGTCATGCAAAAGATAAGTCGTACAAGTCGAGAAGCATGAATACCAAACGAAGTTGTAGAACATCTACATATTCGCGTTAACATTAGCGCAGCCGCACAATACGTTCCCAATTCATGCGTTCGGCGCTCCCTGAATAAAAAACGCTCCTTCTCTTCTACAACGTATTCGCGCCATAATGTGTCAGCGATACGTCTTAATTTGTCTTTTAATCTCTCCTGTCCGCGCGCATATTTCACGTCGATCACAGGCCGGCCGCATTAATCAGGCATCATTCGACATGTCGACATCCGACATGAGAACGTTGCTCCAGGCTCCCCCGGCGCGTCGAGAAATCGCATCGAGCTTGTCGGAGCGTAGAATGGTACAGTGGAATATAGTTAGTAGTAGTGGAAGTGTACGCTCGCTCTCATTAGCCATGGTGAGTGCTCGACATGGTGTGATACTACCACCGTCGCAGTCGCCGCCGTCGTCGCCACCGCCGCGTGGCATAGGTGGTAGCTTCGTTCTATCGACCGAGCGAGCGGCTCGGCTCTCTCGTCCCGTGACCTGACCTCGTCTGAACCCTCCGCCGCCGCCGCTGCTGCTGCTGGTTGTGCCTCTCTCTCTCTCTCTCTCTCTCCCTTTCTCTCTCTCTCTCTCTCTCTCTCTCTCTCCGTCTCTCTCCGCCTCGCTCGTTCTAACGCAATCACCTCTCGCGGCATTACGAGCAGCCGCTCTTCTCTTTTCTCCCTCGTCCCTCCCGCCCCCGATACCATCGCCATCGTCGTCGCCGTCGTTGTTCTCCGCCTTCCCGAGGCCCGCTCTCCGCCATGGTCTCGCCTCCACCCTCCGCGGAGAGCTCTATCGCGCTTTCGCGCTCTCCTCCCGGTACGCTTTCTATACGATATTAGTGCCCCCGAACTGGAACAACGCCCCGAAACTTGCGAGTCGCATAATCCGCCTGGCGACTTATCTTTCCTTTCTCTATACAAATTTTATTTCGCTCATCTGCGTTGTATCTATCTCCGTTCGTCGCTCGCCGTTTTCATTTTCATTTCTATCTCCGCTCTGCGCGTCATTGTTTTAACTTCTCGTTCTTTTATTTGGTGCTCCTCTTCGATAGGACGATTTCACCCGTATCAATTGATATGTTTTTTTCTTTTTCTCGAGTTCGACGCAGCTGTGTTATTGCTACGTTGCAAAAAATTCGTTGAATTGCTACACGCGTTGGCAGCGGAGAGGTAGCGACGGACACTCCCTTACGTAATCGTGCAAATTAATTCGACTCGCCCACCACGAGAAAGTTACTCTTTTCTGTATCAAGTGTGTGTCCCTTGTATAGCAGCATGGAAAAATCCCTCGGGCGAGTTAAATCCCTCGACTCGCGGAATAGTTTATAAAACAATACCATTACTTATTTGCTAATTGAATTATTAAATATCTTCCTTGATGCACCGTACCTACTTGTATGTATGTATGTGTGTGCATATATTTCTTGTCTAATTAAGTTTATAAATCTTACTTAAGCTTACATTTCTTTAATTCTCTTTAATTAAATTTTTATTCAATTTTATTCAACTTCTGTTATATATATTTCTATTTTCTATTTATTATACGCGTATATTTCTTCGAGATATTTGTAACAAAAATTGCATCACGATGTGCAACTCAAATTTTAACTCGGCTTTATTCGTTCACGAATATGAAGATCGCATTTGAAGTAATCGCACAAGATGAAAGTCTCTCCTCTCTCTCCCGCTTTCTCGTATTTAAGCGTTAAATGAACGCGCTACGAACGCGGCCCTTAGTCATTGGATTATCTACGTGCGATTGCGGCCGACTTACATTCAACGCAGTTCTCCACACATTCAGAGAAGTTTCGCGCGCTCAATAAGGCAGCCGGCAATGAGGCAGTCGTAACTATACCTGTATTATATAGCACGTTCTCAATTTTACTTATCCACGACAGAAATTGCTCCGAACTTTCCGGACGGAGATACACGTAAACGTCGTCGTTCAATTACACCCCGGGAATATCTCTCATTCGGTGAAATATGAATTTACGAGTTAAAGCGATTGTGAAGTTGGTCTTCAAAATGCGCGCATGCTCGAGGGACCTTATTAATTCCAAGTTTCTTTAAGGAGGATAATAAATAAGATCGAACGAGGGCGAAACTTGAGAGGGCTAAGAAAAGCATAGGCGGGAGTTCCAGTAAAAACTGGTCTGTACGTATCGGGAAACCTATAATATATCGGGAACCCGTACATTAACGCAGGGGCTGACGGAAAGTCTTTAGTAATAATAACGGCAAACAGCGGGAAAACGTAATGCACGCGAATAAAAGAAATGGAAATAGTAGCGAGCCATTAGAGGGTATATAAAACGCGACTCTCGTGTGCCTCGTGGGGCGGACGAGCCTCAGGGTCGTTTTTCAAGGGGGTCAAGGGGAGTCTCTCGCCCCGAGCGAGACGTCACGCTTATTAATACCAACTTCTCCAACGAAAATTCGAAAACGTGCGATATTTCCCGCATTTGTCCTTTCTTATAAACGCTCCCACGTTCACTGAGAGATACGTTTGATTTGTGATTAACAAAATTGACTTTCTTTTTCATTCAAAAATGGTGTTCTAATCATTTAATTTTTGTTAATCGTATGTCAACAAAATGAATAGTTACACCAAGCATTTCTCTCAGTGTAACTTGGTTAGTTTATTGAACGATAGGATTCAATACTGAAAAATATCTAGTCGAAAATAAACGAGTTATATCAATCATAATTCCGATTATCTCAACTATATAGATTTCTAATAGATTTAACCAGAAAATTCTGATCCGTCCATTTTCATCAGAATTCCGATTAATTCAACCGAATATTTTTCTCGATGAACCGTATATGTGTAGGTGATAATTTTTATTTGAAAATATGTATATAAATTATTGTTTTTTTTTTTTCGAGTAAAATTTTATTATTTAAAGGTGATATTTTTTAATAATTTTTTTTTAATAGTATGTTATATCTACTTTGTAACTCTTTTTCTCTTTCTCTCTCGTTTCACATTTTTATTCTGATAAATTTCAATAAAGTCTCATGCTTATATTCTATATTACACAACGTTTATCGAGAGACTAACACTTTCAGTTTTCTAGTTAAAAATTATTTTAATTTACTTAATTTTAATTTAATTTTAAAAATAATTGCTTGTCTCTGTTATTTTCAAATTATCTTTTCGATTTTCAACTTTATCGGGATTTTTTTAGAATCTAGAATTAGGGGAAAGAGAGAGAGAGAGAGAGAGAGAGAATGGCGATTAATTTCCGGAGATCATATTTTCTCTCGGATTGGCATAACTCTTTCGCTGTACACACACCGGATGTTTCGCTGCGGTGCGGTAAACCGTCGAACGCATTTTGCCCGAAATGTATTCCGGTTTTCTCTCCCGGTATCACCATCGTTCTCACAATGTCACAACCGTCGTGCGTGATTCCGGCACGACGTCACGGTCCCATTGACGCCGACCCCTCCGAAAGGAAGGCACCTTAAACGGGCTCGTAAAACATTTTCGTGACCCCTTTTTCGCGTAACTGGACGAACAGAGACGGGCGTGCTCTCTTGGTTTCCGGTGCTGCTGAAAGCTGCCGCGCGATGCCTATCGCGCGTATGTATGCCGTACCTTATATGTGTTTCGGAACACCAATCCCCCGCTTTTGTTGAATTTCTTAAAAACGAATGTAGACATGATAAAATATGTTTGGGAGACCTTGAGAATTTCAAGACAAACAAGTTTTATTTTAAACATTTTTTCTTATCTGCATTTGTTTTCGAGAAATTTAGCAACAATTTTTTTGGAATAGTTTTACCCTTTTAAAAAATTAAGCAATAGGGTTAGATGGATTAGAAAACTATTTCTATTAATTTTAATCATAATTGTTATCAAGGAAGTATTAATTTTCTTTTTGCGTCTAATTGTGGGCTTGAATAATATTGATAATTTAATCATTTTGATTCCTTATATCTCCAAAATTATGCTTTAACTTAAATTTTTTTCAGAGATTAATGTTCCATCATAAAACATTGTTTGGTATACAATTCGATTCGAAATTCGAGAGCTACAAAGTACATACGCTAATAAACAAGTTTTTTGTCATCGACTCTTTCATCATGTTTGATGCTGAAAGCCATGATAATATGGCTTGGAACAATTTGATAACCTATCAAATATCGATAATAATAGGAACTTTCGAAATATACGAAATTTATAAAAACATTTTATAAACTACATAATAAAAGTAGATTACAAAGTAGATTGTGAATTATTATTAATTATTAACACAAAATATTTTTAAATGTAACTGAAAGTAACTGAGATTCATCAAGCATAATTAATCATTATCATACTACATAAATTGCACTGAACAATTATATTGAGCGATTAGGGTAAACTTAGGATAGCTATCTTTAAAATGCAAAAGACATACTTCAATTTTTGTTATCTTTATAATCGTATTATATTGGTATATCTTTTCCGCTAATTACGTTATTAAAGATAACAAAAATTAAAGTATGTTTTTTATATTTTAAAGATGGCCATCTTATCCAAGTTTACCCTACTTGGAAAAAAATCTGGGAAACCTAGATTTTTAGGAAATATTTTTAGCCTGAAAAATGAGAGATTTTCATGGAATGTTATCAGTATTCAGAGAAAGTCTTGGAATTTTATTTATTTCATCTATTTCTGAAAGCACTGTTCTTTGATTATTTTTTTCTTGATAATGCAAAATGTTGACGGTTGGTTCGCAATATGTGTGACATCCGCGAATGTTTACGTACATTCTTGCATGTCTCGCGAATTTTTATTAAAAAAAATCAAGGTGACACATCGCAAGACAATACTCAGCAGAAAAGAGTAGCTCGCTGATACTATACTGTAGTGAATCTTTTATAAATTTCACGGCTTTAGTTGTAGAAAGTGATAGATAGCTTGGGGAATTCCTATTTTCTATTAATTTACAATATATAGTTTATTTGCGTTACCTTGCACTCCAATTTATTCTAAAGTTGCATTTTAAAAATTGTTTAATCTTATGTGGAATTGGTAATAAAACTACCTGGGAATTCTTAAAGAACTTTTTTTACAAAATTTCAGTAAGCATTCCGGATTAATGTTTATTTTTATTAATGTATTATTGATTAACTTTCATCTCGATACAACTTACTCTTCATTTTTTTAAAGATATCTGTCAGATTGAAAATACACACGCCGTATCTTAAAACTTATGATATTTTATATGTTTATTACTACTTGGCGTACATTTTATTTCAAACAAAAAAATCATAAATTACTTAATATATTTAAAAATTATTGAAATTTTGTTATATATTTTACTAAAATTTAACCAAACATTTTTATATTTTATTGTGGTAGATAAAAATTAGAGAAAATCATATAAAATTCTTTGAAATACCATGAATCCCACTACTATGACTTTTAATATAAATTCTGAGAGAAAATTCTATGTTTAACAAATAAACTTTGTTAGCAAATAAAGTTTGACTTTCATCTTAGTTTCGAATAATTATTTTCGATAATCAGAAAAACGAAATGCCGTTGTTATTCAGGTCGATTTTTCGCATCGTGGAGCAAAGCGTTCAATCTTTCGAACAAGAAAAGTTTCCATTCGAGGAGGATTGCCACACGCTAACGCTACATGAATAGTTGTGAGGAAACCTCCCTTTTCATCGCATCCCTTTTGGAAATGTATGATATAGCCCTTCTGAAGGACACGGTTTAGCTTCTGTTTCCCCCTTAATCCTCGACCGCGTACGCCTTTGTTGAAAGTGGCATGGAGGGTGTGTTTCAAGGCCTCGTTCTTATTGTCATTTGTTTACAATGTTATCAGAGACGACTTCTTTTCTTCTCGATAATCTCGCTCATTTGGCTTCTGAAACAAAGGGGAGTCATACTATCGCGTTTTCGTCAACAAACGACTTTTGTAAGATATTAAAAATTTTTGAATCTTCATTTTCACGAGAGAGACAGACGAGAGAGGATCGATCCCCGAATTCGCGGATCGGAAAACTGCGGGACGAGATTCGTGATTGAAGTCCAGGAAACGGCGTTTAATACAATTTCGGTGCGACAAGCGGCATCGCGCACACGCTCGCGGAGCAAGAATTTCCTGCAGGGTTGGCGAAGGAGAGAGAAAGGGCGAGAGAGGGTAGGGAGGTGGAGCCTTGGGTGCGCGCGATGAACGGGGGAGGGGGACGGTGTCGCCGACGATCGTCATTCTTCGGCACGACACGAGGTCGCGGAGACGGCCGAGCGCGGCCGAGCGTGGCCGAGACGGCGCGTTCCGGAGTAGGGACCAGCGGGCGTTCAGTAGTTCCTCTCAGTTGCTCTCAGTCGAGCCAACGCCGTGGATCGGAGTCAAAGTCGCGGGTCCGCGGAGAGTACCTCGAGAGAGCGACTCGACGGCCGAGACAAGAGAGGAAGAGAGGAGGCGCTCGATACGCACGCAGTTGCACGCGCGCACGGCATCCGACGGACGGGGTGAGGAGAAACGACGAGATAAACGAGAACGAGGGATCGAAGCGCAACTTGGTGATTGGCTGAGCCAGAGAGACGGAGAGAGAGAGACAGAGACAGCAAGAACGAACTCTTTTCTCCGCTCCGGATTGATTCCACGAGCGTCGTTGCTCCGCACATCATCGCGCCGCTCATCTCCGAGAAATCTCTCACCGTCGTTCTCTTCGTCGGCCGTTGTTCTGGCGGATGGACGCAAGTAAAAAATGCGGTGATGACAGTGACCGGATACCGCGGAGAGGAAGGACTCCGGAGCAATTTTCAAGCAATAAGCGGGTAATTATTCGTTGTCGATCGTGTTACGCGAGAACCGTCGTGCTTCGTAGTCGATTGAGTCGGCGCGCCGGGTTGAACGAGAATTAGAGAGAAAGAGAGAGAGAGAAAGAGAGAAAGAGAGAGAGAAAGAGGAAGGGCACTCTCTTCGCGATTCAGCCGGAAGTTATGACGAGCTCGCGCTTCGTTCAAGGACGAAGAATTGTTCGCGCGCATGTGTCCAGTAGTGGGATATAGTGTCAACGACAAGTCGCCGCTTGCAGATCTGGATACCTTGCTGTCGACACCCGCCGGGCCCGGATTGTCTCATGTCAGGATGGCGCTGGCGCGGTACGTACAATCGTACGGCTCGCCGTTGTCGGAGCTAGGGTGGGTCTTCGTCCGTCCGGGGCTAAAACCGAAGGGGGACCAAAGTGGGGGGAGGGGGCCTGGAAGGGACGGGGGGAGGGGAGGGGGACAGGTCCGTTTGACCGGTACGCGAGGAGTAATCGTCGCATCGATCCGCGCCGTGCCGGTAGCGTCACCGAGCACGCGACGCCGACGAGGACGCTCCTTCCTCCCGGATTTCTCTCCCCCTTGGCGGCAAAAAAACCCACGACAAGACCGCGTTCCCCGGGCCTTCTAGAATCCTAGACGCGTGTGAAAAGTTTCCCTTGAAGAGGGAACACGCCAGAACACGTGGCGGGATGTCGAATTGAAAGACGAAGAAAAGGCAAAAGAGATAGTTTGGCAAAAATGTAGGCTGCGTTCTAACCGCGAAGGGGCGAGAAGGGTGGCTTTTGAAAAGCGCGCGGGTCGAGTCTCGAAACTCGTTCAATTTCCGGGGATTTCCCCGTGAGGTATCCGCGAGAATCTAGATTCTAGAATACGCCTTAACGAAGACGCGGCACCGGTCAACGACCCGTCGTCGTCGTCGTCGTCCCTTCGACGAGGATAGCGGCCGAGTATCGCGATGGCCATTAGCCGTCGTCCGTTTCATTCTTTTGTTCGTCCAGTGGCTCTCCCCCTGTAGTCGCCGCGATTCGCGTTCGCGCCGGCCGACTGGAAAGTTCTTGGTCAAGTCGCGAGCGAAGGAGCGCGAATCAAGGTGAATACACCTTTTTACGTTAGACGCCGACCTTCCTGAGGCTGCCTGATGTGGGCTTCGTCACGGCTCGGCGATTCTCCCTGCTTTCATATAGACACGTCCGACCGTGAACGTCGAGAGCGCGACTCGATGAAATTCGAATGTAGAAACGGTCCGTTGTCGTGCCTTCCCCTCGTTCGTTCGTTTATTCCTTCATTTAGTCGTTCGTTGTGGGGCTCGCGAGGACTTGTCACGCGACGAGGACTCTCGGCGAACATCGCCGAATGAAAGCGGAATGTTCCCCGGCCAGAAAACGATTCAGTTTCTAAGGTCGTATATTCATAGCCCGTTCTTATTTCAAAATTGTCTTAAGATGCTAATGCGACTGAATGATTGGTTTAGGATATCTTGAGACTGTACTTAAGACGGTCTTAAATATAAGAATGGATTATGAATACCGGTCTAAATATTTAATCAATATTCGCCACTTTTATCAAAAGTTTTTCTCAATACCGGGTATTTCCGAAAATCTACTTTATATTACATATAAAATATAATATACCACGCTTTTATATCATATGTTTTTATGTTTATATCTAATTAATTTTGAACTTTGAGCAACTTTTGAAACGACAAAAAAACATTTTTTTTGACCGAATAAAACAAATTGAAATTTTTATATGAAACAACACACACATTTGTAAGCAATATAATTAAGATTAAATATACAAAAAGCTGCGCGCGACAAACATTGCATTAAAATGTTGATTTTCCAATGGAAGTGCAACAAATAACATCTCGCTCTCGTCTGACCTTTCGCTCGTGATACGTTTCTCGCTGCGACTTTTATTAATAGCGTTATTCCAGTATGCTTTTTAAACGATGATAAATTTTCTTGGGAAAAGGGAAATAATATTTTTGAGACACACTTACTATATATACTCACAAACACAATATGCCTTCTCCATCGTGATGAAACAAAGAAGCTTTGCTGCCACATTACATTTTCGTTATCTACTCTTATCGAACCATAGCCGATATGGACTAGAATTATTCACGAAGTTGAAAGTCATAGGGTCTGTTTGATATTTTCGTTCACGAGTTTACGGTTTGAAATAAACACGCGATCGTGTAAATTGTGTTGACCGTTACGCGAACGCGTCCTCGCCAATTTCTCGTGGTGTGTTATCGACGTGTTTATAATTGCACGCTACCGTGTACATCGCGGAAATCAGTATTTTTAGTTTCGTCAATAGGATCGCATCGTTACCGTTAGTCATTGCTTTCCTGTTTCTGCGTACTTCCACGAGGCTCGATTCGAAGACGATGAATCACGGGACTGTAAACGAATCTTGCATCGCTTCTCTTCCCGTTTCTCTCACATCGATCACGATTTCAGGACTTTGTGTTTTTAGAACCGCAACGAATGTCCTTGACACTGCTACGTCCTTTCCGCGAATGCAAAAATTATTTGTAACCCTGAGAACTGCTGCAACCATCCCGCTTCCACGCTTACAAAGTTAATTATCTCGATAGCAAAACTTTTTATTGATCAAAGTTGCCACAAAACTAGAAATCAAAGAAATTAGGAAATTATTAGGAAATTCTTGGCTTTAAAGAAGTTTAAGATACATACATCACACCTACACAGTTTTGAAATATTACTAACAATTAACAATATAAGTAGTATCAGCAACATTATAATAATAATAATAATTTATTCTGGAAATCAGAGAAAAGTTGTGGAATTTTAGGATGAGAAATTTGTGACAACTTTGTTAATACACATTGATAACGTCCGACTTTTTAGTGGCACCTTAATGATCCCTGATGTTGTCAACATTTTTTAAAAATATTTGTAAAAAACATAAATGCCATTTAATATAAGAGTTTGGATCACGAAAAACAATCGGTTATTTCAGAAACAGGGGAAGTATATACACAATTTCCTTCAAAATCATATTAATCAAGTTCTTCCCTAATTACTAGTTCTACAAAATTGTCATTCACATGAGAAGCAATGATTTATGATGACTTATGTTTTTCTTTCATTATATACTCTACATTCCACAAAAATACACTCAATAATAAATAACTTTATTGGAGTTCAATGTTACGAGTTTGCTTTTTTCATGAATAGTGTATATTTTTCAACAATAAATTTAAACATTTTTTTACTACAATCTGTTATTTTAAAAGTTATATTTCACTCATTTAATGTATGAGATAATGAAGCATTTTTACATAGTTTTAATTATTTTTAGTATTACAGTTGTAAAAACTAGAAGTGATAAAAATTTATTCAATGGAATAAACGGGCAAAAATGATAAAAATAATTAATATTAAAAATATATATTTATGTACTTTATGCAGAAAGATATTTTTGTTTTAATTATCGCATCAATCACAGTAATTTTAAAGAAAAACGAACAAATAATAACAAAAATTTTTATCAATATATATCTAATAATTCGTAACCATTCAATATCTTGTGCTAAACTAATTTATTTGTTTCACCGATTCTTAATCTATTACGGATTTTATTTTGGATAAAGCTTAAATTGGAAAAACACATTTACTGGATTGACGCTAAATTAGTATAGTGAGACTAGAATATATAAATTAGAATAAATAAAGAACAATAGAAGAAAAATTAGAACAATAAAGTTTTCTATTTATTTTATTGTTTTTAATAGAAAAGACCAGTTTTTGCTAGTTTGTTCTGGAAAATATTTTTTTCTTCTATTGTTCTTCTATTCTTCTATATATCTGGTATGGACCCCAAAAATGTGAAATTTTGTCAACCCTGATTTATGGGATTTCCAAAATAACCGATTCAGATAGGTACACAACAACAGTTGAACGTAAAATAAAAAGTGCGCAATTTATCATCCTATTCATGAGGATACAATCTTATTTAACATATTACATAATATTTTATTATATATGCATATAATGCAAATTCTACTGTATAAGTTAAAACATATAAAGTTTGCCAGGCAGGCAACTTGTTAAAATAATTACATAAAGTTTGTAGTACAAATTCCACACACACACATTTTGAGATCCACAATAAAGCGACGCGTTTGGAAATGTTGCGTAATTTGGAACTTAAAGTTAAAGCGTGAAAGTGCAGTGTTTTATTAAATCCTACATAAAATCCACCGGAACATAATAGAGAATTTGCATAGCTTTAATTAGATTTCAAGTTTCACGCTTGTCCGCACTCGTCAGTGATTATTTCGAACTCAGAAAGTAAAGTATTTTAGTTTTCTCACTGTCGGAACGTTGTTATCTGTGGCGATATACCATATTATGAAAGTAGTGTTACTGTTATAAACTTTTGAACGATAAAAAATATTTAGTTAGATCGTTTTAACATCGACTGAAATGGCGCATTAATCTAAGAATAGTCATCTAGACAGATGGAAAATTTGTGTTAAATTTAACACATTTCACGTGTTTTCATCCAAAAAGTTAACACGAGATAAATATATATATTGGAAAATAATACAAAAAATATATCGCTGACACAATTTGTAAGCAAATTATGAAAGCACACTTTTTCATAAAAATTAATATTTATATTATATTAAATACATTTCAGTAAATTTAACATTTATGATACGTTAAATTAACGTATTTTATTCATTTCTCTTAAAATTTACGTTTTGAATTTACATTATTTTTATGTTTTGTATATAAATCGTGTTATTTTAACACAAAGAAATGTTAAATATTAATTCAATACAAAATATTTAAATAAGACAAATACATTATGTTAAATTAATACTCGAATATGTTAAAAATTCAACATCAAAATTTTAACAAGGATCAATTTTAAGTTTTAACATAAATGCAAAGTGGGTTTTTAGCTATGATTATTATATTCTGATTATTAAATAAATTTACTCAATATTTTTTTAAAAAGTGACGAAAAATAAAAACAATAGTTATGAAATTTTGATCAATAAGGAAAATGATTGTAAATTTCACTTTCTCGTTAGAGTATTACAAGTGTAAAAATCATTCCGAGTGACTACTTTTAAATTAAAACTCCTAATGGCTAATTGCACCCAATGTTAACTATGGACAGTAATAAGTGTTAGATAAATTGCTAACTTTGGAAGTGCCATACCCTGTTTCGGAGCATCTCACGCAGCTTATACCATTCAGCCACTCTTCGTCTTGTAGCACCTCTTGGTCTTTTACATTGTTGCGTCGGCTACCTGTGCGCATTTCCGTATCTCCTTGTAGTTACTCGCGCCCACAGCTCCCGTCGTGACCTTCTCGCCTATCGCGCCGGAGATTTACGACTGGCCGAAGTATACAGGTGCTTTTAGTCAGGCATGTTTCTTCTACCGTTTCTACCGAGTATTTAATTTCTCGACGATTCTTGACTGCCACGTCATGGAAATGACTCCTGGCATTCCCTCAGTTACAGTTACGGCACTTTTATAAGGGGAGAGGACAACGATTTTATTTTCTTTCATTCGTATGTGCACATAACGTGGCCAGCAATAAAAACCCTAGCTGTATGCGAGGGACAACTTCCAAAGAAATGCAGGTGTGATTTGCATAGGATTACCATTCGCTATATTTTGCCGGTGGTCGAAGCGCTGAATCTCGTCGAAAGAAACGTCGAAAGGCATTGATGAGCCTTTAACGTCATGAAAGGAAAATCATTCACGGCGAAACAGACTGCGGCAAGGCCGTGGTTACCTGTAATTCGCGGGGAACTATAGCGGACGTATCCATCAATCATTTCGCAGCTTATCTCTAATTCCTCACTGCTCGGTCGCCGATGCCAGTAGCGATTGATCCCGCGAGGATTTGCCTTGCCGGTCAGGTAACGTTTTCGTGTTTATTAAAAAGCATCGAGGCTGGATAGCGGGGAATTAATGCGGGAAATATTCCAACGTCAGGATTGCCTGCGTAACGAACTTTATTGAGCGCAATTAGCGCGGGTCGCTTGTCCCCTCCAATACGTATCCAATCAAAAGTTTCTCGTCCACGCTTAAACTCGACGAGCCGGCGAAAAAGTATTTCGAGTTCAACCTAATATTAAAGACTTTAGAACTCTAATTTTAGAATAACAAATTCTTTTCACTATTCGATTAATATGAATTTTCATTTCAACATTTTATGCTTTCTGCTATAATTATGTGCTATAAATTTGACTAAAATTTTCTAATTCTTGCGATTTATATAGATAACTTTTTATATACTTTACATACTTTTATAAATCCTGAATACTTTTGTAATTTATTATTTTCACACTTTCTAATTTGTCATTTTACTGGTACGCTTCAAAATATTACAAAAGAAGTTTTGGACGTTTGATTTAGATTTGAGATGATTATAAAGAAAAGATAGTTTACTAGTTATTTATGACATTACTGCATATCTTACATTTAAAAAAAATATGAATTTGGATAAATGAGAATAAATCTAATTAAACACAAGAATTCTTAAATATTTTTTGCAATACATTATTTGCAGAGAGAGAGAGAGAGATTTTAAGATTATTTTATTCTCATTAACATCTGATTATTAATACTCTTATAAAAGATACTTATTAGCATAAACAAATTATTAAATTGCTTGTTATTTTAATGATTACTACTCAGTTTGTAGAATAAGATATAATATATATATATAAATTCACACAAGCAATATTAAAGCACTAAGATCTCCTCTGACTGAATATAGGAATTCTTATATTTAAATAGATTTTGAAAAATACTTTATAAAATTCTAGACACTCATTTTTGTCACATCTAAAATAAAGCCCATTTTTGTCACATCTAAAATATTACCCGATCAGGCAAACAAACACGAATAAACAACTCCATGAATTCGTTCGGTATGGATTACTCTGGATTCAGCTTTGAATATGATTGCTGATATATTTGAATAGTTAATTATTCTCATTTTTTTTTTTTTTTACATAATCACGGTCTTAATAATGAACGACATGAGAGCGTATACACTGACACTGAGAAACCCATTTAGTTGAATCAATTAATTTCTTGTTTGAATATGGGCAAACAAATCCTTAGTTGATGCAATAAAATAATTTAGTTAAAGCAAAAAGCATTTGATTATTGTAACTTGTTTCTGATAAACAACTTTATCAGATGTTAATGTTTATCAGAAACAAAAGTAAAATGTTATAATACAATAACCAAACGCTTTGCTTCAACTAAATTATTTTATTGCATCGATCAAGAATTTGTTTTTTTTTGTCTATATCCAAACAAGAAATTAATTGATTCAACTAAATGGGTTTCTCAGTGATACGCGGGGAGAAACGATCTGGAGGCGCGTTCAGTTCGCGTCACGTTGAACGACGAATCGGAAAAGCTGCGGCCTTGCCTTGCGGTAATGTTATCGTTTGCGTCACAATATTTTCTCGTCAGCCAGCGCGAATGCAAAAGCTAGGAATGGCTTTGAGTATCTTTGTGCCCGGCGAACAGCTGGTGCGCGCATTGCGCGTAAGTGTTGGTTCACCGCACACATATCACCCGCTCTGCACCAGCACATGGTATTTAGCTCCACGGCACTGCTCGTCTCGCAACGACACCGTCGTAGATTAAAACACCTGCCCATATTCCGAATAACATCGATTACAGCTCTCTGCTCGATCACGTCACTTCAATTAGCGCGCGACGACGTTCCACTTCTGATCGAGTGTGTATTAAATTTAGTCGAAGGCTTTATTGACAAATCGTTTAGCAATGCAGATACCAAGAGTTTCGGTAAATCGGTGTCGCGAGGATATGACGACCGTCGTTATACGATTTTATTTCAGAAGCTTCGACAGGAAAATCTACAATTTTTCGTTCGTTTCGCTCGTTCTCCGCGGCTTTCAAGGATTCTGTGATAAACGTCTGAAATTCGATGACGAGGCTAACATAATTATTCCAGGAGTGCCGATATAAATCTTTTGATCCGATTTTTTTTCCTTCCACCGATATCGACGATATCTCGACGTCGCTAGTAGCTTTTCGTACGTGATTTACGTTTCGAAGAATTATTTGAATATTATTATAGCTGTAGCACACGCACATGTACGCACACGCGTGCAGACGGTAGCCGAGGCCAATCGATGTCCGGGACTCGATGAAATAAAGCCAAGTATATAAAGGAGGAAGAGGAGGAGGATACTATACGATGATGGCGGTGGTGGTGATGATGGTGGTGGTGGTGGTGGTGGTGGTGGTATCAGTGATAAAGCATGGCGGAGGGAGAGAAGGAAGGAAGGTTGTCCCTCGCCTCGGTGGCAACCTTCGACTTCAAGGGTACAGGGCCGTACGTCCCCCTTGAGGGTTTGCTTCCCCTCTTCCGTAATGGACGATGAAGGATCCCTTGGAATTCAAAACTCCCATTCTCTTCTTCTCGACTCCCATTATAAAGAAACCAGACGGAAGGTCCCCTTGAAAATCATGTTATCCCTCGCTTTCGCTTTTCTTAGCCCACGAATCCTATCTACGTATTCCTTTTGGGTGAGACACAAGAAATTCATTTTCTAACAATAAGAAAACTAAATTAGGCACAAGAGATAAATTTTCTACGCAATGGATAATTTTGAAAAATTTTTTCCAAAATTTCATCTTTTCATTTTACTTGTTTATTCCTTTATAAAGATTTTCCTTTACAATTAAATGCACGTCTCATTAATATAATTTCTTTGCAATTATTTAAAATGTTAATTTTAATATGTAGATCTTATGATTAGCTGTAATATTTTATTGCGTGTATTTTATTGTGGCGACACTTGTCTGTCTCTTCTCACTCGCTTATTCACGGCCAATAAAATTGATCGACGTAATCGGATGCTACGTGACTATATTTTTACGCCTGAACAATATAGATTACGATTTGCCTTAATTGCTTTGAATAAACTCGCTTGAGAATGCTTTACATTTAAATATATTAAGTAAATTATTTTCAAAACAATTTATCTTTTTATTCAGATATTAGATATGATAAACAGAATTCATTATGAAAGGGTTAAGTTGATCGGAAAGAGAAGGGGGAAGACGTCAACGACGCAAAAAGACTACGTAAGCAACTGTACATAGTATACGAAAGCTTATCGAAGTTATCGCTGAGCAACCAAACGACAAGCAAACAACGGTGGTTATATATATGATCGAAGGCCAAATTGGCTACAAGGTTTTTATATTTCTACCTTTGTAAAATTTGTACTTTGTGTTTTGCAGATTATTGATATAATTGATAAAGTTCTTGTCCCTTCTCAGTTTTAAAATTTAAATACCTATATCTCACAGAAGGAGTTCCCCTTTAAAATGAAAGTAAAGGGAAAAAAATCTGAAAAGATGAAACTTACAAATTATATTTTAACTGCAAGATAAAAATTAATAATAACTTTTGTATTTCAATCATGATTGATTTTCAATATTTTATGATTGAATAAAAAATAAAAATCCTAATTTATATATAAAATCTTTCTATGAATAAGATATTTCTTTTGGGGGGGGGGATCTGATATATATATTTCTGCGAAAAAACTTTGATGGCATCTCAGAGAAGTTCTAAACCGGAATTCTATCATTTATATCGAAAATGAGATTTTAATTTCACAGATACTTAATATATTTGCTCTTTATTTCGGAACAAATAACGAGTCTATTGATGATCCAGATTATCCATTGTGCCTATATTTAACGATCAAACTTTTCTGTTGTATTATGTTATATAATATTTAACCTTTTTATTTGTAGGTATAATTAATCTGTTTCAACGTTTTTTATATTCGCAGAAGACAAAAGGAATTGGTGAATCGTATATAAGAAAATATTCTTATGCATCATGAATGTATCAGATTCTTTATCTAATCTCGAGTCTAATCTTGAAATCTATAAATTTTATTAGGAATGTTTTAAAAAGAGAGAAAAAAATGCAAAATTGTGCTAAGATACAATCGGAATGATAAGAGAGCTACGACAACTGTATGTATAATACGTCCGCAAATATCATTAATTATTATTAAATATCGTAAAACGGGAAACAATATTGTGTGAGGTGAGATTTACATAGCCCGTGTTATAATTTAGGGACAGAGAAACAGAATAGGAGAGAGAAAAAAGGACAGATGATGAATGGTTAAACTATAGCTGAAGTTAAACGTCGATGGATGAAATCCGATTGTTAAATATTAAACAGGCCATAACTTTACACAGATTAAACAAAATCTTTGTTTAATGTGCGCATGATATTTGCTTTTTCCGAGATATTCAAAGGACATAATCCAAGGGTATTCCTTCGTGGCTCGGGTATCCTTCGTGGCTAATAACGGCCGTAAGGGCGCATCTGCAGGGAACGGACCTCGCAAATTGGCCGTGAGACCCAAGGTCGTCCGGTATATCCCACGTACCGGGGCACTGGCCCCTGTTAGAAACGAGTCGAGTCCCGGGGAGCTTCTCTCCCCTTGTGTAGATCCCAAAGAAAAGCAATCCTTCGGCCCTAGAAATACGAACGTCCGTGCCAGAAAGAGATCCTTGCCTTCGTTCACGAAAGCATCTTCCATCTTAATCCTACAGCTGCGTTAAGAAGGACAGACATTCGTCAAAGGTAAAAAAATCTGTGAAGGAGAAGCTTTAGTTTCTGTTGACAGTCTTGTCTCGTAAAGTTCGCTTATAGAACAGGTATTTATAAAAAGTTTGTAAATAAATTGCATCTAGAATTATAACAAAATATTTCAATCTGCTCGGGTTTGTTGTTTATAAATCATTAATTTTAAAAGAGATTCATTTATTCAGAGACTCTATTCTTAATCTGTTCAGAAGCAGTGTTATAGTTAGTTTTTCTTTTTGATTCTAATATCACCGAAGGAAACTTGAACAACACTCATACTGCACGATATTTTAATTTTATTCTTTTTTTCTTTATATTTAATTGCCATAGATTTAAAAATATAAATAAATTAATTAAATTACTTTTTTCTAACACTTAAAAAATTCGTTTCTGAAGTAAATGATCTAGAAGATTATACAAATCGGCAACACGCGTTTTAATTATTTAATGAAATTGAGACATAAAATATGTTTTTTTTTAATGCATATAATTATATATATAACATATATAAAAAATATTTATACGTATATATAAAATATTGGTGAAACTATTATAGTTGATTGTAAGGTACCGTAGCCTGAAATATAAAATTACGAATACCTATCTCTCTCAGTTTATTGACAACGATTCAACAACCATTGCGGTCGTTTGCTTGTCCAAATCAGTTTTCCGATGAAAATTTAGATATTTTTATTTTTATGATATTTTTATTACGCTAAAAATATTGACGACCTGTTGCGATAAACTTTAATATGATTGAATTTAGTTTGCAATATTATTAATTTAGCAACATTTTGAAGATTACATTTAAATCTTTTCTCAAATCACGACGTTTAACGATCTAATTATGTAGATAATATTTGCAGCAATTTTATTAAAAGAAGGTTATTTTATGCGAAGAATATTTCGTATCCATGAATATGTTCTGTATTCTTTATTAAAAAATTAATGTTATCGATATTATATTTTCATTTAATATTATTATTTCAAAGTATGTAAATATTTAAATACGTGTTACGACAAAAGAGCCACTTCATTCAACAATTTATGCGAATTATTTAACCACATTAATGAGTATCGCAACAGCTTGCCGATATTTTCATTATTTTCTGTACAATAAAAACATCGCAGCCTGAATTCCAAAATCTGCGTAATAAAAGCATCGCAGCCTGAATTCCAATTGGGAAATTGATTTGCACTGAAGCGCGCTGCGAATTATCGTTAATGATTGTTGTACCACCGTTAACAGCCATTATACCGAGAGGATATTCGTTCATCGCAGCATGTAATTATATATTCCATGATGTTATACCATAAATCAACTCGTTTTGCAATTATCTAATTTACTTGTTCAATATGCAACAAAAAAATTAAAAATAATAAGTGAAAATCAATTGAGAAATGTCCATCCATCACAAACAAACGAAAAAATGTTATATTCGGTCAAATGAGGCTTAATGCTAATTAATATTTTTGTGTGGGATTTACAATTTTCAGTTTAAAAAAACTGCACATGGATCTTGATATACAATCCTAAATTAGAATAATATCACAAATTAAATTGACAAGCAATTTAATAATACTGATGTTCTAATGAGCATTTTTTTAAATACTGTACCTAAAGAATTTATTGTGAAACATGTCACCTCAGCCAGAAAAAAATTATACGTAATTCGCGCGTAAATATCGAGAATCTTTACTTCGTCGCTCTTTATTTCGTTCGTGCGAGGCGACATTCGTCATCGTGTGTTCTTTGTGTGCGGGGAGAACTTCGTACACGCCTCTTATCGTAACCGTGAACCTTGAATCGGTACGCCGCAACGAATGCAACGCGTGGCGATGCAGCACATCGAGAACAGTGCCTAGCACGAGTAAATTATCAAATACAAAAAATAAGAGTTCGGAAGATAAGTGCTTAGCTTGTGCATTAACTTGCTTTAAAACACTATGTTAATATGCATTACTACGGGAAGAATTTTGCTGAAGAATCTAAAAGTTCAGTTAGAAAACAGATTTAAAAATAATTTTGTTGGATCATTAAAATTATTATGTAGGACATTTAAACTGATTGTTAGAATATCAAAACTTTTTGCAGCATAGCTTATTATGCTTGAAATTTCTATAAAATTATTTTGATGGTTCAACAAAATTATTTTCAGATTTATATTTAGCTAAATTTTTAACTAAATATTCTTCAGCAAAACTACCTTTTCTGCATATTATTATTAATATTCACGATAATGTCGACTAATTGTCTCTCTTTTCCTCCTGTCTTTTCTCGGTTTTTCCCCATTTTGCTTGGAAGAATTGTTTTATTAACTCAATTTTGTCGTAAGTGCCTTGCGACGTTAGTCGCTATGCATCATGCAGGTATGAACAAAGAAATGAAATTTGCTGCGAGACTGACAGATAATAACGCATTCTCCATCACTTTCTTAGTAATTCCCCTCTGAATAACAGCTTTAGTCGTGATGCACATTTAGAAGTTTGATAATTTAAATATATAGGAGCCGCGAAAATGGAGAGATTTGCACTTCGGTTTATATTGCGCAATTATTTAAACGAGCGTTCCTCGATCGGATATCGAAAGCAAAAATTTCCGATATTCCATTCGATACCTATTATTGCGTGTCACGAATATTTTGAAAGTCTAACGAACAGATAAGCCGCATATTAAACGCGAGCAACCATTGTGGCACTATGTAGATATTGATGGTTAAATATTAAATGTTTTTTAATACATAGTAAAAAACATTTTGTACTTGTGTTAAAAGTGGTCCTTGTTAAAATTTTTGTGTTGAATTAACTTGAGTATTAATTTACGTGATCGTTATTTGAATATCTTTTGTTAAATTGATATTTAATAAAACATTTGTTTTGAAAGTTTTTATGTTGATTTATATTTAACGTTTCTTAGTGTGTTAAAATAATACAGTTTTTGAATAAATGAACGAATAATATAAAAATAATGTTAAAACAAATTGTAAGATAAATGAATAAAAGATGAAGTACGTGTCAATTTATACAATATATTGTAAATATTAATTTTATTGAAGAAATATATATTATTAAGTGAAAATCGATCGATGAAATGTTAAACACAAATGAATAAAAAGCATTTCGATCAAAGCGAATTTTCAATAGTATATATACATATATTTATTATTATTAATAAATATATTTTTTGTGATTTTATACAATTCGTAGTTTAAACAAACTGAGCGCCGATTATTTGTCAATCTTGAAACACAATCCTAGACTGAAGTTTGAATAGTAATAAGGAACTTAATATTATTAATGTTAATAACCATCTTTAAAAGACATTATAAGTAATTTATTACGAAAAATATTACGCCCGCACGGAATTCAGGAGATCCAGATTTGAATCTCGACTGAGGTAATATTTTTCGCAATAAACTATTTACAGTATTTTAATGATGCTTATTAGCATTAATAATGTTAAATTGCTTGTCAATTTGTATTATTATTAATACAATTTCAATCTACAACAGCATTTCAAAATCGACAAATATAACTCGTTCAGTTTTGAAAAATCTTCCATAATGTGTGTCAAAGTATTATAATGTTAATTTTTAATGTTTGTGTTACTTTTTAACATATTATCTTGTATTAAATTAATAGAAATTTATCAACTGTGTAGCAAAAGATGCTAAATAATTTTTTGTTTATTTATAAGATTTATACATTTAGAGAAAAGTATTTGGTACTTGCGATTATAATTGTATGATAAAGTTATTATCGTTAAGAGTTCCATTTTTGTAGTTATTACTGCTATCATATTAACAACGACTAATAAATTAAATGACAATAACGATAATTATTTTACCATGTAATTATATAATCACAACTACCAAACACTTTTCTCAGAGTATACATATATTTCAACTTGAATTTACATTTAAATGTTCGACGAAACCTCGTCGTTCGAGGCATTTAATCTTGAGAGTCGAAGGATAGTGATAACTATGAAGTATCGCGTGTGTTCATATTTGCGTTATGTCGACCGTATCAGCAAAAATATGCGATCCTCAATGCAAACACGTCACAGGGTACATACATAGCTTCCTTATCACCTCCTTGGAAACACCGCGGTCGATGCAACCGACTACAACCGTCGCGTCGTTGCTGTTCCCCTCCTCTCTCGCCCCGTCCTCTCCCCGCGTGTTACGGCATCCGTGATTCTTGCTCCGTGTGGTTGTTGTTTACCACGGTGCGCTCCGGGGCTCGGCCGGACTGGTTCCCGCGAGGCTGAACCGACAACCAACAACCGGCCGTCCATCCCGTCGCCGCGCCGGTGCATCTTCCTCGCGAGTGAACGAGCGAGCGATCGCCTGTCCTCGGCAGAGCGACAAGTCGGCGCGTGCAAAACGCGAAGGCGAGTCACGGGGCACTTGGTGTGCACGCGCTCGCTCGCTTGCTCGCGGCGCCCTTGAAGAGAGTCAGCCTTTGTCTTATCACACACTCCGGCTTACGCCGAGCAGCGTCAACCTTGACTCCGCCCCTCTTCTCCGCGGCGTCTTGTCTACTGACTTTCCTGCGAAAATCGACCAACGGCGTGCGGTTTCTTCGACTCCGCTTCGTCTCCTCGAGCAACCTCCCTTGGATCTTCTTCTTTTTTTTTTCCTCTTGATAAATTTCCGTGGGATAAAGCATCACCAGGGTGTCTCTTAGGTTTTAGAATTTTGCTTTTTTTTTAATCTACAGGACTACGGCAACAAAGAAAGAAACGACGATGTTTGAGATCTTCAAAGTGATGAAGAATATTTCTAGTTTTCTTTCTATTTTTTTTTTAAATAAAAATTATCAGTTTGTTTCTGATAATTGTTATGAATCCCCTTAATAACTTAATACTTTATTATTGTATGGTTCGATAGGAAGGCAAGATGTATAATAAATAGAATAACAGGAAGAGAGAGAGAGAGAGAGAGAGAGAGAGAGAGAGAGAGAAGGTATAAGAAATGAAATAATAACACTGTATGTGCATAGAATTGGAGGAAAAGCGATGCGGCACGTAATAGTGGGGAATGTCAAATGAGCTGTGTAACAGCGTCAAGGCTGTATATTATCGTTGTCAATACATCAAGGTCCTAGTATACATATACAGCCACGTGTCTCTGCAAAGGAAACATTCGGTAAACCGAAATTCAATTTTCTCTCTTTGATATTGGAGTACTAAAATATCTGTCTCTCCAGTGCCAGTTGCATATACATATTTATCAATAACGTCACGTATAAAAGAGGAGAATCAATAAGGACATTTTTTGACCTTCACAAGGTTTTCAAAAAATAATTTTTTTTATTTATATTATATGACAATTAAGAATGCCAAAACTAACCATTACGTTAGAAAAACATTCGATCCATAAAATCATAATTAATTATTGTAGTTTAAGTATATCATTATGATATCTATAAGTCAATGAATAGTGTTTAATATATTTACAAAAAACAAAATCCAAATGCAAAATAAAAAAATAAAATAAAAATATTAAAATATTTACAATGATTACTAATCTAACGCATTGTAGTGGTTTAAGTAAGTGACTAATAATAATAATAATAATCTATTTGTTATGGGAACTTATATATCAGGAGTAATAAAAAATAATTTTTTTGTTATGAGCTGTATTTATTTTTATCTTAGGGACAATACATGTTGTCTAAAATGATGTTATGATGGCAGAACAGTATAATGATCAAAAATATTTTATTAGTTCTTAATCATAAAGAGTTTAAATACCATCATGATATACCTAGACTAATAATTAATTAGACTGGACTAATAATTAATTATAGCTTTATGTTTTGTTATATTTCTAATAATAATATGATATAAAAAAATTATAATTTTTTTTAAATCCTGTAGAAACCAAAAAACGCTCTTATTGATTGTTTTCCTTTATTGTAATGAAGCGAACACGCCATATCTACCTGTTTGTCGTACAAAAGTCGTTATGCCTTTCAAATTATTTTGCAAGAATGAACAAACGTCTATAATTTTTCTGAGCTTTCTTTAAGCTAATAGCACATTTTTTAACCGTTTAATTTGTAACCAAGGAGTTAAGGAATCAGTTAAGGAATCCAGGGATTCTAAATTTTTAATATTTTTGGATATAGCTGCTTTTTCGTATCGGCTACTCAATTTCATATTTTACTCGGCACTTTTCGAAATAGGTAGACGTCTGAATGAAATAGCCGAAAATTTTTACAAAATTAATTTTTATTTCCCATACGAGTTATTTGTCCAATTGCAATACTGAAACGCCGAAACCGAGGTTGTTCTCGTAATTTCTCGTCGTTTCTGTTCTGCGAATAATCGTTATCGTGGTTATATACTGATCGGCGAGCTATACGCGTAATCGTGATAATCGTAAAGCGGCAGATATTCTTAGCCTCGCGCCGCGTTGCACTCGGCCGCCTCCGCGACCTTCCGATCTTGACACTGAGACTTCCTTTTTCTATCGCTTTTTTTTTCTGCGAGCGTTGCACGTGTCGCGTCGGCGAAGGAACGTTACCTGCTTGCCTGCCGGTCTTACGAAACGACCGGATGAATCAGATATGGAGATATATAAATGCGCCTAATTATGCGGCATGTCGAGTCACCATAAGAGATAACGTAACAACGCGGGATCTAAATTCGTTTGTGACGAGCGAGGACAGACAGGTAGATAGAATTCGCAGATCTCTCTCAGGCTGCGTTACGCGTTCGCATGCAGAAAAGCAGCATGCATTTTCGAAAACGCAATCTCATTGGTTGACGCGACGTGTATCACGCCAACCTTCGTGTCGTCCTTATCAATAATTACGTGACGGAGCTCGTTCAATCATATATTATCGGAGAAACATAAAATCATCGGCAACTGAAAAACAATGTCGTTCGGGGATATTTGCGCGAAATAAAGAGAGAGAGAGAGATTTAATTTATCACGCTCTTTAAGATGGCATTCTCTCAAGCGCGCTAAAAAAGACTTAAATCTTAAATAAATTGGAACAAATATTGGAACATTGAATTAAAGAATACATATTTACAATGGATCGAAAGCATGTATAATAGAATAGAATATAATTTAATTATAATTGTGCTGTGCAGAAAAAGAAAAGGAAGAGGGGGAGAGAGAGAGAAAGGAGAGAGTGACATGCGAACGATAACGCGCGTGTTTTTTAGCATTGAAAGTGAAAACGCAAACGAGATAACGCAACAGACGGCAGACAAAGTGCGTCGAGACAAAGACAAGTACGGACAGGGATTAAATTAAGAACGCCGTTGGAGAGAGCGTAGGAAAACGACCCGGAGGGTTGCTTTCTCGCGGAAATGAAAAACTCGAGACGCGACGACATTTAATAAACAGCTGGGCGGGCAGGATAGAAATATTTATTCGAGATGGCGCAAATCACGACGATTATTTGGCAAGAAGCTACCCGCGGTGTCGCACTCGCAGGCACTGCAATTACGTGATTTCGACGTACTATGGACGGTTTTCACCTAACTTCCTCGTTTTCACCAGCGGTTGTGCCGGGGCTCGTTCTACTTTCCCCTGAACTCTCGAGGTCTGACCCACGCCTACGTAAGCTGAATCGAATATCCCGAGCACTCTGACAAAGAGATGTTGATCCAGGATTCGTTTGCATCCCTCTAAACTCGAATCCCTAAGGGTCTCGGCCGAGGGGGTAACCACTAGGTGAAATATTGTCCCACAGATTACATGATTTCATATGATTTTATCTGATTAAAAATAATTTTTTCCACTACATATGAAGTAATTTGGTAAAATATACGATTTTATTTAATATTATACAATGGTTTCTCGTGGTTTTATATGTAATTATCGGATTATGCATAGAGATTTCATATAAATTTTATAATGATTTCGAGGACTCTGTCCCACGATTACATTAAGTGGTTACCTCCTGATCGGGCTCGGCACAATAAAAGGAACAGAGAACAGAGAATAAGAATTTCAACCTATCAGAAACTGTGTATTCCACAATACATAGAATTTCTGATAGGTTTAAATTCTTATTCTCTGTTCTCTGTTCCCTGTTCCTTTTATTGTGCGGAGCCCCTAACGCGATAAGCAAAGTAATCGGAAAAAAGAATCCTGTCTTTGTCTGCCTTCGATTTTTTTATGTTAAAGTATTGAAAAAAATCTTTTCAAAATAATTTTTTTTAACGCAATACAATATCCAGACACGTGGCGTTTTTGCTTGATGTCTCACTTACCTTATCTACATCTGTTATTTATTTATTTAGGTATTGTGACGTTTATCTAATTTAGAAAAATCTAACAGTTTTTTTCTTTTTGCTGTAATTAATTTTTTTTTAATTAAAATAATAGATTTATATATTCTGGATGACATCTGCGCGTCTAACATTTCCTCTTATTGGCGAAACATCTCGCTGTTCCGCTTATACTTTCTAACAGCACAAGTCACGAACGCTTTCTCACAAAACGGAGCGACGGAGTTACGATAAAATCGTTTGTCTCTCTCTTCCTCCCCCCTCCTCTTACTATCTTTTTGCCCTGAATAACGACTCTCCCCCCGCTCGATCTGGCGATGCCTTCGGTAATATCTAGTGCAAAAGCAACGTGGGAGTACACTGCAGCGTTGGAAGTGAAAGTTACGGCGCGCCGAACGCACGAATGACCGAACGGAGAACGTGATTCGCTCGAAAAGTCGAGTCCCGATGCGATTCTCTCCTTCTCTCTTTCTCGCGAAATCGGAGAAATTCGCCGCACGAAAGTACGCCGTTGCGAGAGAAAAAACCGGGGAATCCTGACGATATAATAATATGGTAACGCCGGATGCGCCATCACTCGTTTCGTCATACGTTTCCCGAATTTTCAATTAAAACAGGAAGCAGAACTGTTTGTTCAGTGTGGAATTCACCGCATTTTCTGGAGCGCAAAACTTTTTATTTCATTGTCAGCCACGCTCGCTTCACTACTTACGAGCCAAAGTTTTTGTACTTAATCCACTGTCGGATACCCAACTTTAACAGAAAATTTCTTAGAAACTAAGATGCACTGACTCTCTTACACTTTTAGATGTGAAATCAAGCATTTGTGAGATCGAATCGAATTTGAAATTTTTACGTCGAATCGAATTTTTTTTTTAATTTTTTTAAACGAATCAATTTCTAATTAAATTTTTCCGGATTTATATAAGCTAATTTAGAAAGTATTATATTTTCAATTTACACAAGTATTATAAAAAAATAAGTAATATGACAAAAGTAAATAAACGTTTTATTTCTGACAATTCTGTAACTAGCTGCATTCAGAAGTCAGAGTCGTTCAGTGCTTCTTTAGTATGATTATTTCTTGCTTTTAGTTCTTCGCTGAATTTAAATGTATAAATCAATCGTAATAAAGAATCACTGAGCGGCTTTGTCTTTTCAACGCAGCCAATAGAGACCAATGATAATCAATGCGATGATACATGAATAAGCGCACGCGCATGCACGAAAATTGGTACATGATTGGTGGCACAGGAGATATAGGGGAGAATCATGCATAAATTAAGCAAATAAAATAAGCGATCGATTCGAATATTCGAATTTTTCGATCTTACAGATTCGGAAACGAATTAAAACTATTCGCACACCTCTATTTAGTATACTCAATCCTTTTTTTCGAATAAGCTCATCTCATTTGACATTTCGCAGTTCTTGTCATCTCTTTATCAGTTACTATCTAATTATGTGACGTAATTATGATCAAGACTTTTGTATCTCTCCTATTTTAAGGCCCAGTTTTTCATTATCTGGTTAACTTGTGATTAGGTTTAATCTGATGTTTTATCTAACGGCTTCATCTATGATGATATTATGGACGAAGCCCATTGGGTGAAACATCAGGTTAAGCTTAACCACAAGTTAACCAGATAATGAAAACCCGGGCCTTAATTGAGGAAGTATCTGTCATTAAACTTTAGATTGCTGGCAGATTCTGAGACATTCTCTTTACCTGGCGACAATAAACAATAAGAATTTTATCATACTTTGGCTATCATTATTTCTTCTTATTATTTTTATTTTACTCGTCACTCTGGCGAGCTCACTTCGTGAAAAGGTGCTTTCAACGCGGCGGGAGCGCGAATCTGTTCGCACCGCGAGAGCCAGGTGGACTCGGCAAGAGTTCACTCGATTCAGTTCCCGTTTCCTGGTTGGTCGGGTCGCCCGATAGCGTCTGATGAACCTGCGAGGCTAACGTACTTGGCTCGCCTTCCAAGCGAGTTCCGTACTTGGCACCGCACGTGAGCACTATCGCGTGTCCTACGTACCCTTCCTCCTTCATCCTTACTCTTCCTTCTCGCCCCGCGTCTCTCTTTCCCCCTCTCGTCTTTCTCTAGCTCTCACGATGATTTTTTTCTCCAAAGAACTCGATTTTAAGAGATTCGTAATTCAATGAACAACAGTCGAGTCGCGCTCGAAGAGGATTCGTCATCGTAAGACAAAGTAATGCCTTTGTTACACTGAAAAAAAAGATTGGCTGCTACAGTAAATTAGATGGTAAAATATGGCATAGCATTTTTAATTGGTTGCAGTAGTCAATTTTTGGTTGTGTTAGTCTATCGAAATCCTATACTGACACTGCAGATAGGCTAAAGCAACCAAAAATTGGCTGCTGCAGCCAATTAAAAATACTATGCCATATTTTACCATCTAATTTGCTGCAGCAGCCAATCTTTTTTTCAGTGTACGCATATATAATAAATACAGCAAATAGAATGATACAGAAAAGGAATATATAATACAACAAAGAGAAAAAATTTGCTATGAACGCTAATCCCATGCTACATGACAGTAAATTCTATTTGTAAATATAGGGATCGCAAAATTATTTGCAGGTGTAACAATACTTTGTAAAAATTTTTTTGTACTCGCTACAAAAATTATTTGTGCAACAAATGCCAAATATTTGTCAAATATGTTTGCTATAGACAGCAGACAAATTTAACAATTAAATTTCGCCAGCCTTTTGCATTTACAGCAGAATTATTTTTCTTCATGCAGACAGGCATTATGACATCAAAATAGCTCCGAAATGATCACTTTAATTATTACGATTCACTTTAACATCATTTTGACTCGTTCTGCTGGGTGTATTTCTTTATTTCTATTTGGGTTACAAGGACTTCGCTCTCACAATAACATTTTCTTGCTTCCAACTTTAGCCTCTCTTATTTCTAATTAAATTTCTCGCAATATAAAAATTGTATATTTCTTGCAAATGCTGAATAGTGTCGAATGCTCGACGGTGTCCCGGGAATTAATTTTCCATCCGATATCGTTCGGGTCGAATCCGCGGGATTCGCGGGATTCAATTATAGCCACATTGCAATACCGCTTTGCCGAGTGTCGAACGCAGGTCCCCGCGCGCCCGTGCATTACGGGGCCGATCCAATAAGCTCCTCTGTCCCGGCGTACGTCCAGAAATATGAAGAGGGGTCGACGACCCCCGTGACGTAATACGAACACGCGCGCACAATTAACGACATTCTGTACGGACGGGCCGCGCGCGTACAGCGCGGCGGGATGACTCGAAGCTATCGCTCGGTGTCCACCCGAATTAACCGGACTGTAATGTCTATCTCTTTTTTTTTTTCTGTTACAGACTTGCGGTGAGCGACTGTGCGCCTCAGACGTCGCGGGTCAGCTCGAACCTGCACAGCAGCAGTAGTATGGCGGTGAGCCGCGTCCCGAGCCCGCCACCGCCGGAAGTGAACACCCCCGTGGCCGAGAATTGGTGTTACACGCAGGTACGTTTCGTCGTTGGTGGTTCATTGTCCTCCGCTGGCGCTCCGCCGTGGTTTCAGCGATCGATTCACCTGCGCCGAAATTCACCCAGTCACCGTGAGCGGCGGAAATTGCTAGAGACGGGACATGGCAGATTACATCATTATATTTACATTGTTATTTATCGCTTATTTTATGTCGCTGTCGACGATTTTATCATTTCAATCTAAATTGAGAGACTGCTTGAAAATATAGCACTTTAATGTATATAACATACAATTTTAGGTACATAACAATGTTACGATAATAGGATCAATTTGAAAACATGCTAAAAGAATATTTTTAGAATCCTCTGACGGCTCCCCGTCTGAAAAATAATCTGTTAGATATATAAATGTCTGAAATTACTGTCCTTCATACTTAAATTATTGTTGAGTAGTATGAATTCTGAACCGTGTTCTTCTGGAAGCTAGCTGTTTCTAAGACTATGTATTCTTAGACAGGATGCAATTTTGCGTCATCCTCCTATACGTGCGTGGTATACATTTACCCCGATGTCGAATCGAAGAACTCATTTTCGGACCGTCTGTGAATACAATCTCAAACAAATACCTAATAAATAACGAATTCTAAATTTGCATTTTTAAAAATCACGCATTAATAAATATTTATATACTCATAGAAAAGGTTTCTGGATTCAGTGCGGTTACTCTTCGATCTATGATGAAATAGGAAGAATCATATTTATTGTTGAAAAAAGGGATATTTTACTCTTAAATAGAAAATTCTTAATTCTAGTATAAAATGATCTAAAAAATGATGTTAATTTCACTAATTTTCTCGGAAAGATTTAAATTAGATAATAGAAATTTGTTGCAATCTCACAATACTCTCGATTTAATAATAGACCTATCTGAAGGAAATCTGTTCCGTTTTTGCGTAAAAAAGATTTACAAAAGAGTTTGTAGAATGCGAGGAAACTTGCATTAATCTTAAATTAAAATCTTTTTTGTAGTGGAATGAGATAAAGATTCTTTACGAACGAAAGCACAGATATTATTTGTTTAAGATAATACTTAATAATATTGTTTTATTATTATACCGCATAAGGTTGCGATAGGATTAAGTACGGGAACAACATCTTTTGCCTCGTTATCACAAATCCTTTCCAAAAGTACGAAAAAACTCGCGGGAAAAAAAGTCTTTCGACTCGCAGAAAGCTTTTTCCGACGCCAACGCTTCTCTTCAGAAGAATTTAGAACCGCAAACAGTCGGAGACAAATTTTTCAATGGTGTCCGCGATCGTGGGCCATTCGAGTTCAATCGCCGGGCGAATTCAACGCGTAACTCGCGCGAGGTTGGCATGTAGACGCGGGTAGGGACGGAAAGAGAAGGAAAAAAAAAAGGGAAGGCTCTCTCGGAGAGAGACGCGGAGAATCCGCGCCGGTGGATCGCCAGCGCGTGAGAGCACGCGCTCCTGACGCTCTCATTCTATTTTTACTGCGCTCGTCCCCCTCGCGCGATGTGAACGACCTGTGCAACTAGATATCTCTCGTCGCTCTCCTCCCGTCCTCCTGCCGTGTAGACCTCCCTCGCGGCCGGCGTGACGGTCGCGGAAACGTTCCGCGATTCTCCGCTGGAAATCCGCGCGGCTACCGTATCCTCTCCCCCTCGTCTTCCGCAGTTATTTCCGCTTCGCGCGATTGGACACGCCATGACGATTCGGGATGGATCGCGGCTGGAATTGCGACTCGTGCGATTCGCGTCCCCGCGCGTCGACGCCCTGGATACCGTGAATAAATGGATAGAGGTTCATTATCAGCCTGGACAAGTCTTCCCCTCCCGGTTCGGGGAGATCCTCAACAATGGACAATTGTCCGTTGACAGCGATAGGGGCGGTATAGAGTTGGGAAAACGAAATAACATCGTTGGTATAATAGCACGGGGCGCGTATATATGTGTATATATAGATAGCGCTGATAAGTTCGATAGAAAAATGAGAAAAATGTAGCAACTCATTACCGATAGCACTGATATTGATAAAAGTTCACGCGTTATCTTCGTGAGATTAGTAACAACTTGTTCCTCTCCATCGCCGGTCTCCCTTCGGACGTGGATTCTCGGAGAGAGCGAGATCCCCCGTCGACCGTCGTTGGAAGTGCTCGTAAATAAAAAAAGCGGAGGCTGCGAGAGTACCTCGAGAGAACCTCGATGGTTTCACCCGCCGCGTATATATTTAACTCCACCGTTCTAATTTCGACAGCGTGGCTGAAATGCGAACGTTATTACGCTCGCTTTCTCGCGGGAGTTGCGCAAGATCGGCGGTCACCGCGAAATTTTACGATACACCGTCCACGCGCGAATCGATGGAGCACTCACGTTTTGCCCGCCGCCTTCGCCGTTCAGCGGCGCGTTCGCCTATAAATCGAAAGTCAATTCGTGCTCCAGTTAACTTTCGTAATGCGCGACACCGATTTCGCCGCGCCGGCGACGCGGAGGGGACAGGCCACTCCGCGGTTCGCCGCGGACATCACGTAACGTCATCCGCGCGATCTACGACAACGAGATCAGCCGCCGCATTGAGAAAGATCTCTGATTGAAAATGAACGAATCGGAAGATTCTGATCGTATCAACCAGAATTCTGCTTATCTCAACTAGACATCAGCAATTGCTAGCTCTTGTGCGTAAAGCAAAGATGATGGTTGATAAGGTTAAGAAACGAACAAAAAATTATAAGATAATAATATACAGGGTGTGTCTCCGAACGTTTCGGCCAGACTTTGAGATTTTATAGAAAATTTAATTCTGAACAAAAAACAAAGTTTCTTATGAACGATGAATCGAAAAATGCTTCCTTAAAAAGTTAGCGACCAAAAACCTCTGAAATCACGATCATTGTTTCATATATTTTTACTAATATCAGGAAAAGTATGCGTTTTTTTAACAACGAGTAATAGAGAATTAAATTATCTTTCAAATGAGATCAAAATGATTGTAATACGACGTTCCATAGGGATTTTGAGATAATCAGTTTCAAATGTACAAAATGTTCTGGTGTTTTTTTTTTTGTCGAATAGTATAACAGTATAGATTCAGCTAAAACCAGAATTCAAATTGATGTAATCAGACTCTTTTTTTAGTTAACGGTTTATCGGGTCGTGTGCCTCGCTCCACGTATCAAAAATTTGCGATATCTCGCGCCGAGAAGTCTCGTCTATTCATATCAGTTTAAAGAATATATGTGAGACTAGCGATTGAAATTGAGATTTACTGAGAAAAATAAATACATATATATTTTGATTATATCAACAAGAAGTACAAACAAAATGGATTCTTATCTCTCTAAATTTCTTGGAGTGAAATCTCAAAAGAGTGAAAATACTGTTACTATTGGAAAAGAGTGAAAATGTTCATACTTTTGAATAAGAGTGACAGATTTTCACTCTTTTTTTTTTTGAAGTGAGATTCACTCCAAAAGAAGGAGTGAGATTTTTTTTCTTTAGAGTGTATCTCATTCCAAAAGAATAAAATCTTACTTCAAAGAGTGAAAATCTGCTACTCTTACTCAAGAGTGCAATTATTTTCACTATTTTTCAATAGTGGCAGTATTTTTATTCTTTTAGAGTGAGATTTCACTCCAAGAAATTTAGAGAAATACCAATCAGAATTCTAGATATTATAATTTGTAATTATCTTGACTAGAATGTTTGATACACAGAAAGAGCAATTTTGTTAAAGTATCTAAAAATTTATCTAGCTACAGATCTGAAAATAATATTATTAGACCATCAAAATATTTATGTAGAAAACTGTAGCATGATAATTAAGTAACGCCGCAAAAAATTGATATTCCAGTAATCAGCTTGAGTGTTCTACATAATTATTTTCATAATCTAACAAAATTTATTTTTAGATCTGTATCTAACTTCAGATCTTTTCAGATCTGTATCTAAATTTTTAGATACTTGAGCAAAATCGTGTAGATTTCTTTCCATGTAGATTTAAGTACAAGTATCTGATTTGTACCTTTTTTAAATTTTCTGGAATTCCAATTAATGTAATAATACCTTTTTCCCGATGTTTAATTTGACCAATCAAAAAAAATTTAGTAAACTTGATATTGGCTTTTCTTTCTTCTGTTTGGTACTATTTTAATAATCTCAATTTAATCTTACACGCGAATCTTCGGCGACGATGGAATTTCACACGTCGTTTACAAGCGCTGTCGAAAGGCGATCCGGGTTCAAGGTTGATAAAACAGTTACGGAACGTTACGATTATATCATCATCCGAAATTCCTGGTATTTTTAGCTCTGTATCCGAAGGATACAAGTTTTCGGCCTTTTATTCATACAGAAACATGGCGTGAATTTAGTTTTCTCGCTGTTGTCCGAGGTCGTTGCGGGACTACCTTGTAGCCCAAGGCTCGAAATCCAAGGTCCTACGTAGAATTAATCGGATTTTTTTTAGAAAGCTATAATTCGCGGCTTTCGTATTTAGAAATTATCGCGATAAACGAATACTTTATTACACGCTGCGGTTAATGTGAGACTATAAACGATAACTCTAGATTCTTCACGCTTAATTTATCTACGGTTTCGTTGACCCCTTTTGGAGTCAATTTTGTAACAATAAGATAAGATTGAAATCCCAAGTTGAAATTTTAAGTGAGACTATATATATATATAATTCTATCGTCTATTCTCGTCTCTCAGCTGTATTTCACGAAACGTAATTTGCAAGATTTCTCTCTAGAAAAAGAAGATAGATGTAAAGAATATTTGTTCATAATTTAGTTACATTTCCAATCTAATTGTAAGTTATATTAATAATTGTAAGTTATTATTATAGGTACGGCCTCGGCCAAAAACACTAGACACTTACGTTTTTTTCATTTATCTGGAATTTCATTTATCTGCATTGTTACCTATTGATTACATTATACATAAGCGTTATACATAAGTTTAAAGAGTTCTTGAAACAAAAAATAGTTTGAGCGCGAATATTTTTAAGCTAAAATTTTAAATAACGGTTAATAAGATGCCTAAAATTTTTGGCTAAGACTGTACGTTTCTTAAGCACAGTAGATACATTTGCGATCGCCTATGAAAATATTCGCACGATTTACTCAACTCGGAATCTGTCGTCATTCGAGCCGCACGATAATGCGCAGCGAGAGAGCTACGCAAAACGTGTGGAAAACGTTTGCGACGCAGGAAGTATTTTCGCAAGACGTCCTCGCGGTCGTTCATCTCCGCGACCCGGCCGAGCGATTCGCGCGGAGAAGCGGCGAGCGTTTACCTCGACAGCGGCTACGCGATCGCGTACCGTGTCCAGGAGGAAGACTCGATCACCGGAAGCCCCCGGACTAGGCGTTGTTAGTCCGCCTTGTGGTGCTTGAATCACGCGCGCGTTCCATGGCGCTCCCGTAAACGGGCACGGGTGATTCAAGGCCGATCGCCGCCGCCACCACCGCCACCGCCGCGAGCGGGTTGAACGACTCCTAGGGGCGTCGACCGGGTCGCTTCCTCCGCCGCCGCGTTCCTCCTCGTCGCTCCACCTGATGGCGGCGATCCGCGCCGACTCGCTACGCGGAACACCCGGGAGAGAGAGACGATGAACCCTTCGACCTCTCCTCTCGCGGTTTATACGCGTCGCTTCCGCTCGAGGCTCGGATGCTTTCGCGAGGCGTGTTCCGCCCGGTCGCCGAGCGGAATCGTGAACGCGCTCCATGCAAATTTAATTCCGCGATTACTCCCGAAACACCTGGAATCGTCGTTAATTTATCAGGGGATCTGGGGCTCCTAAACTCTCGCATCTGCGTTCCCATCACGTGGAGAATTCGATAATCCCCGAACTGAAGAGATGCATTATTCGGTAGAACGTTACGAAGGAAACTCTTGGTTCGCAGATTCAATTTGAGTAGATAAATTATTTAAAGAGACGTGAACACACACACACACACACACACACACACATACACACACCATTGACCAAAAATATATATTAGGTATCTTATATCTTTTTTCATTTATCTGGAATTTTTTTATATCTCTAAAGGACTTTCTTCTTAATTTATCGATTCTCTACACGTCCCTGAAGTTTGGCCACTTAAATTCAGGATATCCTGTACATACTTTTACTGTGCATGCTTCAGTAAAATCTTTATATATATATATTTAAATTTTATATACAAGGTGTTTGAAATTTAAATGTCAAAACTTCGAGAACGTATAGGGAATCGATAAACTAAGAAAAAAAGTCGTGCAGAGATATATGCTCGTTTTTGCTTCGTTTTGGAGAAAATTGCAAAAAAGACAAAACATAGTCCCTTCGTTCTCGCACTATCTCTGAAGTATTATCGTCGCTGAAATCGTGCACGAAAACAATAATAATAATTCCGTTTTCAGGTGAAAACTTTTTTGTTTGTTTATTTTAGCTTTTCTCGTGTAAATTCGTCAAAAGTCATCGAATGAATTATTCCTGTCACAATATGCCGCATACATGTTCTAACGTTGAATATGCTAATATGGTTTTCGTGTGTATGTCTTCTGCGACAAGAGGTCAACATTTTGAACATCTACATTAAGCAAGTGAATAAATACAATGTGAATAAGTAATGAGAAGATATAAAAATGAAAACTGCGTTTTGTCTTTTTTGCGATTTTCTCCAAAACGAAGCAAAAACGAGCATATCTCTACAGGACTTTTTTTTCTTAGTTTATCGATTCTCTACACGAAGTTTTGACGAAGTTTAAATTCCAAACACCCTATATATATATATAATATATATATAAAATTTGAAGGAATTACAGTGTTTATTGAAATTAATTTAGGAGCTTTGAAGACACAATTGATTGTCATCGTACACGAAAAGAATTAATGTGCTCTTTTATATACAAACACATGTAAAGATTTTACTGAAGCATGCTTCAGGCATTATAAAACCAGTAGATAGCGGACTCTCGACACTCTCTTCCTCTTCCTGTCACATCGATAACTTCTTACATGAGTCACAGTTATATTATTGGTTTCATCGTCACGTCTATCGGTTAGTCGTAGGAAAAAGACGATACGCGCGGGCGTACGCGTCCGACGTATCATCTTGTTATTCGCTGAAGAAGTCTAGCTCTTGGCACGTTACCAACGCCGTAAGATTACGTCGGAGAAACAAAATTAACTTGAGAAAATGGTCGCTCGAAATCGCTTCGTCGTGCGTAACGTGATTAATTCTGCCGGTAAACGAGCCAGGGATTGATCGTAACAATGAATTTTTTCAAAAAGGCCTTAACTTCGTTACAAATTGAGCGAATCGCAAGAATAATATGTTATTGACTGCACGTAATAATATCTTCTTCAGCAATTTTAAAATAATTTGAGATTTTTAATTTTCTCCGTCAACCGAATTAAACTTTGAAGGCAGAGTAGATATTTTGATTGTGAATTTTCATAGATAAATTTAAATCTGTAAAAAATGAATAAAATAAAATCCAAAAACTGAGTAAAAATTTGTTGTTAAATCTTTCATGTGTATGTAAAAATTTTTTTAATTTTTGTGTAGTCTGGTACATTTAAAAATTTGTACCTAAGACTCAAAGATCCAGGTTGCTGATGGAAGATGCAAGATTCCACATGACTGATGGAAATTAAAAATTATTAGGAGATATATGTATATATAGAATTCCTCGTTCCACATTCTCGTCACACATTCTCAAGATATTTTGAAATTTTGCCGTAATTATTTCAAATTAATTACATTGAAATAATTTATGTTGAACTAATTTACGTCAATATAGAAGTAACGATCTGCTTTAAAGTAAAATTTTATGATATAACTTCTCGTCCGAAATCTTGTATTCATACGCTCTAAGAAATGTCCTCGGCTCTCTTCCGCAATCCATTCGAGGAATTTTCAGTGGCCATTGAAAAGATCATGACACGAATGTACCTTTGCGTATTCGACTTGCTTAAAAGCTCGAATCGTCTCGAATCCACCTCTCTAGTCCTTAACGTTATAACGAGGCATCGCACGACTGGCTCTCATGCCGTTTCGTTACCTACCATGCGAGCGAATCGTCGTAAGCCGTAAGTAACCGGCCGCTGAGGAGATTACAGTACGAGCGTGCGTTGAACTCTCGCGGGAGAGATAGCCGCCTCCTTCCTGCTTCTCGGCGATGCGAATGTCGACCTTAAGCTTCCGATGCGCGAAGGTCACGCCGTGGTGAAGATCATCGAACTCGGCTTGTCCGGCGATCGTGAATAGAACATTCGATATGTCCATGATCGGGGAAACTCTCCTAACACAGGAAATAGAAGTCCTTGACGCCATGAGCGACGTTCATCTCGATTCAAGAACGACGATTAAATTCTCCTCTGAGAATTTACTTCTCTCGTCTTAAATGGAATCTCAAAATAAGAACTTTATGCTCCAAAATAATTTCATAAATAATAATTTAATACTAGATGTTTTAATTCTTTATCAACTTCGTCATCATAATAGTTCTGTTATACGTTTTTATGTTATTTTATATAATTTTCCTGTAAACACAGTTCTTTAAATTATTGTAAGTAGCTTCAATATAATAAGTAGCTTAATTTGGAAAAGGAAACCTTGAATACAAAGGTATAATTCTTACGATTGTAAAGCGTCTGTCAAAAAAAGAAACGAACTTTCACTTGAGCCTCGAGAGCGCAGGTATAGTATCGTGGACATTTCTCCTTTTCTGTAAGTAACAGACTAATGCCTAAGTTCTGAAAAAAGTCCTCATTCTGCTCCTTTATTGCATCGCAAACACTGAAATTCTGACATATAATAGAATCTATGTGTTCGCTCTTTGAGCTTTCACGGATATTTTCAAAGATACCAGAAGGTTCACGAAACGTTGGCGTTAGCAATGGATGAAAACACGGCGATAACCTGCAAACCTTCTGGTATTTTTGAATCTATGTGTTCGTCGAGAGTATTTTCTAAAATATTTCATTGTCGTGAAGATCTGGATCTGAAATCTGGATTTGAGACGCAGTTTTGGTATTTTCCGTTTTATCGTGAAAGAGTGACGTTTTTCAACAAGCAAGGAACTTGTCCAGCTCATCTTTTTGCACAATAAAAAAATCAATGTTAATATGTTAATATGTTTAATAGAAGATAAATTATCCATATATAATGTCCTCGACATGTTATAGAAGGAAAAGAGATTGAAATTCAATTATGAATTTCTAACCAGTAATATTGTACTTTGTCTTTCGAGATGGAGAAATTCAAACAGATATAGAACTCGTGATTTCACTTGGAATTGGCTCTGTAATCGCTGCGATGATTGAAGCTTCGAGCTTTAACATAAACGTATATATTTCTTTTGCCCACGTTTTTTTTAAGATACATAAGTATCATTTTAATATCCATGAATTTAAGATCACATGTGCGGTTTTAGCGCCTTCCGGTTTATGAAAGGTTTGTGGAAGAATGATGTCTCGCAGTAGACAAAAAACTTGTCCATTTTTTATAACGAAACAACAAATTCAATATTAATATTTTTAATAATAATAAACTGCCGATATGTAAAACCATTCTGTAAAACACGCAGATTTTATTATATATATCATTTCAATTTTTGCAATGAATCACAATACAGGAGTAAAATAAAGATCTCTTTTTAGAACTTCCTCGATGTATATCAGAGCGAGGAAGATTGAAATTCAATTATGAATTTCTAGTCAGCGATATTGTATTCTTCCGAGATTGAAAAGTTCTTCCGATAGAACTTATCTATCAGATTCCTCTTACAACTGGCTCACAAATCTCTTTCGCTTGCATTTTTTTTTAAATCCGAGATAATAGAGTGCTCTCCATTTGGTGACACAAGCATTATTCTATCTTTTTTGACGTTCAATGAGTAACGAAGACAACGACACTTGTATCGTAGGTATAATTTTAATACATAATTTTTATATATCATAAATTTCCTGTATCGGCTCAATTTCGATAACAAAAGTCATAAAAAATGCTGTTTCGATGTGACGATATATTAAATTCTCAAATATATGTTTTATTTCTCGACGATCATCATGAATGTTTACACGCGTCTGATTTTAGTCGGTCCCTTTCTCCTATTACTTTGAAATATTCTTTTTTCTTTTTCCAGTTTACACTTTCCTTTCTATACTTTCATCAGTCGTTCAGAAAGGATCTTCCCGGACGTGGTAGAAATACGCCGATCACTCATCAACTAGGCGTAGCTTTGGCTTTAACACTGTTTCTCTCGTATAAGAATATTCATAATCACAGCAGATGACCGATAAGAACCCTAAGTAAAGTTCACCATTAATAAATACTAGACGAATAGATTTGGCCGCCGGCTACCGCTCGTTCGCCAAGGTCGTAACGCACGACGCTGACGCCAGAGATCTTTGACTTCTTCTGAGGTCTCGACCTTCTCATGTCTTTCTTCCTTATCTTCTCTTCCTTGTCTTCTCTTTCATTCGCGGTTAACCGTTCTAAGTTCTCTCTCTTTCTCTTTCTCTAGATATCCGTTAATTTTATATTCAATTGTGTATTTAAGCTGAGCTAAACAATGTCCACGAGGTCTCGGACTTCACGGGCAACATTTCTTTTATTTAACGTTTCGTCGTGACAAAGACGGGGACAAATATTTCCGAATCCATTATTTCCAATCCGCGATATCGATGCATATTAATGTAAAGTCCCGCGGTGAGAAAGAGAGAGGGAGAGAGAGAGAGAGAGAAAAAAAGAGAAAAAGGTGTGTTGAAACCGTTATCGACAAAGGCAGGCGGAAAGAAAAATGCTTCGTCCTTCAAAATAACAAAAGTCACGCCTCTACCGTTAAAGTCATTTGTGTATTCTTTAAGGGAATTGCGCAAGCAGGCCGAGGATCATTCGATTCGACCCTGGATCTCCGCGCCGCTCCCCGACTCCGCTCTGTCCCCTTTTGCACTACCGTATGCTGGTACTTGTAGTACTTCGCCTTCAAGGCCGATTTCGGCCGTAGTCGAGAGAACTTTGTTCTGCTGAGAGCTTTTCATGGGCTCGACATTAACATATAAACGAACAAATGTACGTGATCGAGAGAAAGAGAGAGATTCGATGAACGTAGATTCAAATAGACACGTTTGACTTGCAACAATGACATTTATTTCTTATGCAGATAAAGGAGGAATACTAATTGAATGTACGCGAAGCGACTCGTAAACACGGTCAGATAGCCGCAGCATGATTTAACCACGTTGACGTTTACTATGTCAAGCTGATAATTCATAATCACCGGATGTGTCTCACTTCTAAGCTAAGAGTTCAACTGCTTGGATGGTTTAGCCGATTCAAGTACAAAGAGAACTCGGTTGAATTTTTTAAAAGGAGAAGACCTTTTGGCTCTCGCGTCAGGGAAGAAATTTATTTTTGTTGTAAGAGATTCTCGATTTAGCCAACTTTTGATCAGCCAATTTCGGGATATCAACCTTGAAATTAGGACACAAGAAGAATTTTATATACACTGTTCAAAAAAATTAGGGGATCACTTCTTCTTGGTAAATTTTTGCCCATATTTGAAGTGTAACTACTCAGTGAATAATTAACGTAAAAAAAGTTTAAAAAACGATTTTGCAGGGCAAACTCTATTATAAGGTGCTTTTATTCAATTTTTATTCAGTATAATATTTAAAGACGTGGTGAGCTTTGAATAGGAACGTATTTGAGATACCTAAAATCTTAAAATTTGCAGTCTTCCACCGACTAATAAAAAAATTGCCGAATGTAATCACTGATATTATCATAAGGTATAGACTTTGCACTTTCAAATTAAAAAAAACTTTGTTTTACACCGATTATTTAGCGAGATATGGCATTTTAAAGTGACCCCTGATTTTTTATGATTTCAGCAAGATACCGCCAGCATTTGCGTAACCCGATATATACCACGGAGAGGTTGCTCGGTCGGATTTTGCACATCGTGTGTGTGTGTGTGTGTGTGTGTGTGTGTGTGTAGATTTTTTAATTTTTTTTTAATAAGAATTATGTTGCCATCTTTTCGCCGTATCACCTCGCGCAATCGAACTCATATTGATGCACTTTTTTATGTCAGATGGAGAAATTTCACTCCAAATTTGACACAATGTCTCTTGTATAGTAAGTCTGCTATAATCGTCGGCTGTCTTCGACGATTTCTCAAATGACGTTCCATCATGTCCCATACATGCTTTATTGGATTCAAGTCCGGATTCCTTGGAGGATGTGGGAGTAATAATATTGTTTTCTTGTAAAAATCTTGTTACTCCCACATCCTTCAATGAGTTCGGACTTAAATCCAATACAGTATGTATGAGACATGATGGAACGTCATTTGAGAAATCGTCGAAGACAACCGACAATTATAGCAGACTTAGAAGAGGCATTGCGTCTAATTTGGAGTGAAATTTCTCCATCTGACATAAAAAAGTGCATCAATATGAGTTCGAGATTGCGCGAGGTGATACGACGAAAAAATGGCAACACAATTCTTATTAAAAATTAAAAAAATCTACACACACACGATGTGCAAAATCCGACCGAGCAATCTCCCCGTGGTGTATATCGGGTTACGCCGACGGTATTATGCTGAAATCATAAAAAATCAGGAGTTATCAATGATTACATTTGGAAATTATTTTATTAGTCGTGGAAGACTGCAAATTTTAAGATTTTAGGTATCTCAAATATGTTCCTATTCAAAACTCACCACGCTTTTAAATATTATACTGAATAAGAATTGAATAAAAACATCTTATAGTAGAAAGTTTGCCCTGCAAAATCGTTTTTTAAACTTTTTTTTACGTTAATTATTCGCTGAGTAATTACAGTTCAAATATCGGCAAAAATTTACCGAGAAGAAGTGATTCCCTAATTTTTTTTAGTAGTGTATATATATATATATAACGAGATAAGTAAAGTATTTATTTATTTATATAATCAAACAATAATCTACCTATTATTGCAAGTTAATCGTTGATTAGCTTGGTGAAAGAGATTCTTATGCCTGTTTCTATTAGTGTATTATAGATTAACTTCAATCTCGATTCAATTAACTCTTCATCTTTTTCTAGTTTTAAGAATTAAAAAAAATGAAGAGTAAATTGAAATAAAATTAATAGGGCATTAATATTCTTTCTCTCGTATACTAACAAATTTTATATTAATTTACGTTATATAATAAATCGAGACAAATAGCGCCAGGTTTTTTCGGAACACCTCTATAGAGAGCTGAAAATCAGGATGTGCAAAATTCGAAAAGGTTGATCGCTCTATTTCGATTGCTCGTTTCCTGAGTTGTTCCTTTCAGAAGTTGTGGAAATTCTTTCTGAGGTATTTCCCGTCCACAAATATTTAACGTAGGATCCGTTTCTCGCGGAACCCAGTGGGACGGTTTTTCGTCTAAAACTATGCAGAGATGGACACCCATGATGACCCATGGACGTGGATGCCATGGTGTTTTATGTAGGCATACATTTTAGCATAGTTAAATTAAGCTAGGGATAGACCATCGGGATAGACTCTGAAGTGGTATCGCATTTGAAGGTCTTATGTGCACAGGTGAAGGTGGTTAAATTCAGCTACATGTGGACGATAAATAACTTCAGCTTTTGTCGCGAGGAGATGGGAGAGGTGCTCAAGTCGTCCACGTTCTCAGCTGGGGCCAACGACAAGTTGAAATGGTAAGAACCATTGATGATTTTAACGAGAGTTACGGGAATGGATGGAAATGAAAAGAAAGAGAAAAAAAGAAAAAAAAATTGTTTAAGATTCTTTGCATTGCATACGAGCCGAAGCGAGATTAACGTGTCCATGTATCGAACATGGGTTCCGTATTGAATTGCGCGATGGCGATTAGCAGAGATATTTGCATCTATTGACACGTTTATTTGGCGTTAAATGGACGGAGTCCGAGCAATGCGATATATAATTACGGTCCGTACAATTTGCGTCGGGTTGATTTTGCAAAGTAAAGTAGAATACTCATTGTAAATCGCGGCCTTTGTTTGTCGATCTCGTGCATGATTGGCCGATCTCAAGTCTCGCTTTGAGCCAGCATGCTTCCCCACGTGGAAAAACAGAAGTGTCGGAAGTCTTAGAAATGCGAATCGCCGCGTTTAGCGCCTAAATGAACGGTGAGAATACGAGCCATTGTCTCTCTCGCCGGCCGTACTATATTTCCAGCTTTATTTTCCCCCATTCGCGTCTGGTACCGCATACTCGGAGAAAAACGCGTCTTGCTCACTGAGCTCGGGACGGAACACCGCCAATCTATGATCGGCTTTTTAAATTTAACCAAGATCTTGGGGAGAAGTAAATTTCTAGAGATGCAATTCGCGTATGGGGACGAAACGAAAATCGCCCTCGAGGCGGCAGCGGTCGTGTCAATTGATGCGCTAATTGGTTTCTAGGTGTCTGAGAGTGAATCCTAAGGGCCTGGATGAAGAGAGCAAAGACTACCTGTCGCTGTATCTCCTTCTCGTTTCGTGCAACAAATCCGAAGTCAGAGCAAAGTTCAAATTTTCTATTCTTAATGCCAAAAGAGAAGAAACCAAAGCAATGGGTAAGTCGGCAAAAAAGAAACGTTTACGTGCGCAATTAATGTATCATACGTGTGTATACGTGCGGATGCAATGCAGGGTATTTTAAAGATTTTCGTCGGCTTGCTGCCACGCAATTAAAACGCTACGATTTGACGACGACGAAAGTCGGCTTTCAGCTACGCTGGCAGTCCGCGCGTAACGATAAGTCGGATAACGCGGTTGAAGAGACGCGGCTTGAACGAAATCTTTTTCGTTTTATTCTTACAGAGAGCCAGCGTGCTTACAGGTTCGTCCAGGGTAAAGATTGGGGTTTCAAAAAGTTCATCAGGAGAGACTTTCTTTTGGACGAGGCCAACGGATTGCTACCGGATGACAAACTCACGATATTCTGTGAGGTATATACCTTTGTATGTCAATTGTCACTATTCGCTCTCGCTACTCGCGTACATATCGTCAGCCGAGCCGAGCACTTCTAACTTCGTTATTTCCACAGGTCAGCGTGGTGGCGGACAGTGTAAACATCTCTGGACAGAGTAATACGATACAATTTAAAGTACCAGAATGCCGGCTGCCCGATGATCTCGGGCTTCTGTTCGAGAACCAAAAATTTAGCGACGTAACCCTCACTGTCTGCGGAAGGGAGTTCCAGGCACACAAAGCAATTTTGGCAGGTTGGTTTCAGATACCAAAATAGTTTATTGTGACTTCGTTATGCTTAAACGTATAACTACGTAAGAATATTTTCCAGTTAGAGACAGAAAAAATACTAATATCACATATTCGCCTACGTTATTGATTAACTCGAATATACCGGTAGCTTAACATAATTGGTATTTTTCTCATCACTTTGTTTATTTACTCCATTTTTTAAATGTGATAACGTAAACTGACACGTGCGTTTTATCTAGTGATAAAACTTGAATAATTTTGCAATTGCGATTTGCAGCGCGAAGTCCTGTCTTTTCGGCAATGTTCGAACACGAGATGGAGGAGAGAAAGAAAAATCATGTCGATATCACTGATGTGGACCACGAAGTTTTGAGAGAAATGTTGCGATTTATTTACACTGGTAAAGCAGCAAATCTGGAGAAGATGGCGGACGACCTATTAGCCGCGGCGGACAAGTACGCGTTGGAAAGGCTGAAGGTAATGTGCGAGGAAGCACTTTGCACAAGTTTAGCCATTGAGAATGCAGCCGAAATCCTTATACTTGCCGATCTCCATAGCGCCGATCAGTTGAAGGCACAAGCGATAGACTTCATTAATACGTAAGTTACCGCAAGAAAGAAGTGTGTTTGCGAAACACGTTACGTCGGCTCGTCGGCTAAAAAGATAATTTTGCTCTCCTAATGATCAAAATTATATTCTTTGGCTGAATTATATTCTATAGGTGAACTTGCGACGGGACTTGTAATATCGTTAATCGATACGACTGTTGTTGCAGACACGCGACGGACGTGATGGATACCGTGGGTTTCAAATCCATGGTGAACTCCCATCCACACCTGATAGCAGAAGCCTTCCGGGCTTTGGCGACCCAGCAGATCCCACCGATCGGACCGCCCAGGAAACGGGTGAAACAGAGCTGAAAGCAGTCACCGCTGACCCCGGGCACGACCTCCACATCGCCCCCACCACTTTTGCATCCCTCTTGAACCTTTGTGTACAGTGATATAATGAAGTATAGTAGTGCTAAATAAATGTTTCCTAGTGCGCCATTCTCTGGTCTAACAGAAAAATCGACGACGAGAACGCGAAAATCATCCGATTGTCGACGGAGCTTCGATCGAGAGTCTTTGGAGATCGATGGAAGGAGAAAGAGAATCGTCTTGTCCGTTGGGTCAATCGAGGGCGAGTTTAAAAAAAAGCGCTCCTACACATACTTGGACTCTTGTGTTCAAGTAAGTGTCGGTAGTGAGGAGAACGTGACGCGATCATCATCAGTGTGCTGCTCGTTCCGTCTTCGCGCAACGAGAAGAACGAAATGTCTAAAAGCCTACGTATCCGCATTCACATCCACACATCCTCATCAACAAATGATACTTTTCGGCTGGCCTGAGCGCGAGTCGATTCAATAACACAGCAACAACAGCAGCAGCAACATTATAGTCGCATTGCGCTCGTTTTCTTCGATGCCAATACCGATGCCAATCGATCTTGGCGACACGTTGGAACGTGTCATCAGGGTTATCATCGTCATCATGGACTAGCTTTTGTTTCCGTTATTATATTCGAACGAATGCATCGGAACCAAATGGTCGCGCGAGACGTTAAAGACACGCAGTATATAGCCTGAGAGGACCAAGGAAAGGCGAGGAGTTTCTTTCCACGTGACTCGCCGTCACGATTGCTGTAACAACAACGCGCAATGCACGAAGGAAGTTGTGATAGACGTCGGCCAGACGATTTAAACATTTTGTTCCTTTGTCGAAAGAAAGAAAGCGCGAGGAGAAAAAAATGGATCAAACGGATATCCCATAGCACCGTACGCTCGACGCGTCGAGCATGGAGAGAATTAGATACTTTGTTTGTTTTTACCGACAGTAGTGATCTTTTTAGTTCTAGCGCGTCTCAAACTCTTCCAAGACGGAGAAATCATTCTAGTTAGTGTTCTTTTTTTATGATCTCTTTCTCTGAACCACAATTATTATTATATTATTATTACTATTAATGCTACGCAATCTGTGCCCTATGTATTTTTGTATATTTTTGTCTACAGATAGAGAAACCCATCTCTCCCCCTTTCCTTTTTTCCACAATAAATCCTATTCCTCGTTTCCTCGGTCCCTCCTCTCCTTCCTTCTCCCTCAATAGGCACAGTTTGTCTTGTTTTCTGGAGTATTGCATACTGTAAGCGAAGTGATAGGATCGAATTATTATTATTATTAATGATTATGTTATTAAATTTAGGGTTGTCCATAATTTATCGGATCTACGTTAAATATATCATGAGGATGTTTATCCGTGCATCCCCGCGTACTTGTTGGATTGCATTATGTTATTTTAGAGACGTTATGATCCGCATTTCGAAGTTGGCACGTTATTACGTACTGAATAAATATGGACGAGAAGATTGAAGAAAGAAAAATACATATTAAAAAAAAACCATCATGTAAAATAGAAACGTTAGTCAATTATAGCGCGAGTGTTAATCGCTCTTGTCTTATTTTGTGTTGTTAATTTGATTGGTCTGCAAAATTGCGTGTAGTCAATGAACTGAATTATGGGCAACCGCAAAGGCGAAAATAATAATCATTTAGTACCGTGTACTGGCTTCCTGATCCTCCGATCTTTTAGCTTTACCGAAAGCCGAGTTTTAAATATGTGGAATACTTATTACCATTTACACACATCATTAATGATGACAATTAATGCCATACATGTTCTGTGATAAGACCACTTGTAATTACTGCAATTGTATAATCGATCCTTTCTAGAGACAGACTCCCCCAAACCCCTCCCCTTTGACGATCCTGGCAGCCAGTGAATTTACTTGTTATATAAAATACATACGATAAGCGACAGTCGTTATCCGGACAGTCCCAAACCTAGCGTCACTATCGATTTTAAGATTTTTACACTGTACATATCTGCTGTGTATTTTATAAGAACAGAACAAACTCACGTACGAGGATCCCATACTTTTACAAAAACCGTACAATAATCAGTATGTATAATTTATTTCAATTTTACAGACTGCGCTAAACTCATGTTCCTTGAAAAACACTATGCTTTAACTTTACATGTAATATAACGCCGAAAAATTGATACAGATTTAGAAAGTGCTCATTCGTTGTAGTGCTGTCGAATAGCACGTTGTATATCGCGTCAAAGATCAAAGATTGAACCGATGGAAATATAGTTAGGAGAATTTTCCACTGTTTTTCTACGTCGATCTTTTTATTTGAGTCTTAGAATAATATAGGACTTAAATAAGAAAAGGAACAACAAAAGTATATATTAGACACAAAAGCGGTATAGTAGCAATTTAAGGAACATACTTTGGCCGTGCTGATTCATATTTTAAAAATCTGCGACCATTCTCCAATTTCATATCTATCTTTGGGACTGTGCGGCGATTTTTCTTTTGTGAAACACACATAACGTTGAATGTCATTTCCTAGAGAAAACAAAAGACGAAAAAAAAAAACGGAAAAAAATATGCGAGACATATAAAGCTAATTTCGAAACAATTCGTAAAATACAGATATAGAAAAATGATACACACAAACACATACAGATGTAGGCGCAATTCCGTACGAAAATCCGCAGCAGGAAATGATAAACTATTAAGTACAAGTAAGACAAGTGTTACCTCATCATGATGAAAGCCGGCGCGTGTCGGTGATCGAGATCACCACCGCCACTAGTTACTACCGCACGCCCGCTCTCTGATACACACACACAAACACACACACACACACACACACACACACACACACACATATATATACATACACAACACACCCGTTGTACATTGCATTTAAAAATTCGAAGCGGTCTTGTGTGAAAAAAAATTAACGGTTGCGGTAGTGGCTGTTCCGCGAGAAGTGTTACGCGCGCCGCTCATTGAACCCAGCTCATACACGCAGACATTCATTTTCCATTTTACTTTAAGTCATTGCACCACATCAAATAAATGACATTTTCATTATATAACAATGGAGCGTAATTTTTCATTACCTCTCCACCATTATGTCGCCGCGTTACTATGCTCGGATCTCTCGAAGACTACGAGATTATCGCGATCGCTATATTATACGGTTTAGAAAAAAATCTAGAAAACATTTTGGAACTAACATCTATAATTAGTACGATCTCGCTATCAAGTTGAAATGATGAGAACTTTTTTTTTTAATAAATCTATAGATTACGTTTTATTCAGATAATAGCATACAAATATACACGCAAATGAATGAATTATTTGTGTCTGTGAGAGTATCGTTACATGTACTGAACAACGGGAGACGAGGAAGAAGGCTCGTTGGAATTTTGATGGAAAATCTTTTCTTGCAATTTCGGCGTTCCTGGATACGACGGTGGAGCTTCCGACATGGACATCTGCAAACAGAGAAATTTTATCATTATTCGAGAATTATTTTAACGTTTGTCTCTGATTATATCGTGGTAAGTTGTAGCAAATACACACATATTCTTATCATAATCAGTAAACTAAAAATGTCAATTTATATACCCTGTTGTAGGGAGACGTGTAAAGAGGAGGAGCACTGTCGGAATACGCGTTGGTGGACGAAGTATTGCGAACAGCTTCGTTATATGAAGGTGGTCTCTCCTGACCTTCGATGGTGCTGCAATATATCGTCGGGTCACCTTCCTCGACACGTCTTCTTCGTGTTGGCGTTGACGTTTGGATCGCCCTATAAATAATGGGAATGAATTTATAGAAGTCTAATAAAAAACTAATTTCAGGAAACTTTTTTGAGAAACTAACTGAAGCTGAAGTTTAATATATGTACAATAAGCTTATGCAAATATGTAGCATATTAGTACATTTAAAAAATTCCCAAAAAAGCTTTCTTTGTTAGATTTTTGAGGTCCCTTGAAGTGTCTTGAATTATTTGCTTCTCTTGAATTACTTTTTTCTATCTCGATGAAAATTGTGAATGCTTATGACATAAGTGAAAAGTATATACTTGAAAGAATAACTCTTTAAAGACCTGTCAATTTAGCTTATTAATTTAAAAATTGAAGTTTTTGATAAAGTAAATGTTGGAAGATAGAACGTAAAAATGCAATTATTCTCTCTGATTTCTCTTTGTAAAGTTCAAAAGCTCTATTCTGTAATCCTTAACAATGTTATTAAATGATTATCGTCAGTAAAGAACTTTTCTTATTCCATAGGAAAAAAATTGTGATAAAATTGTTCTAAATTTAGCAATGTTGAGTTTACGACAATTTTGTTACCATTTTGTTGTTAATGAATAACATCATTTACACAAAAGAAAAAATTGGTGTTCACTAACAACAATAGTTCAATTATTAAAAATTACAGAAATAAGACCCTAAGGAAAAAAGCAAGATTTAGAAGAGCTGCATTTGTCATGAAATATCATTAAATTTGGTATATTTGTATTTGTTTGGAGCACCAATAGTGAATAATAGAGAAAATTGAAAAAATAAATGTATTGGATGTCTTCATACTTGTTGCGCATTTTACAGTAAAATGCGACCATGCCGATGATGCTTAATCCAAACAGCATTGCAATTCCAATCTGTGTCATTATTATTAATTGCAGCTGCTCATGCCTGAAATAAATATTGGTTATTAATTAGATCTTAATCTACTGAGAAAAACAGGGTATTACATTGAAATAATTTAGCTATTACTATGCAAACAACTAGTTCTTTACCAACACGTAGTGCAGTTTGCGCAGACACAGCATGGAACATTGGAACAGCAAATTACACACTTGTCTGTAAATTTTAAAAAAAGAGAAATAGAAACATTTATTTAAAGGATGCGACTATAAAAATACTATTTAAAGTATTTTGCGTAGTATAAAATAAAAAAAGCAAGTAGTATTTATTATTTACATTAACATTATTACTCGAATGAGATATTTATTTGAGATTTTAATAGTTCATGGTTAGATAAATTCTTCTATTTTCTATTTCTTTTTTAATAGTATATAACAGGAAATAGTAAAAAATAAAATAAAATAAAAAGCATATGTTTTATGGATAAGTAGAAATATGAATAATTCGTTTCTCCATAAACATATTTCAAAATAAATTTATTTGTCATTGGGTGCATAGTTCTTTGTAATAAATAAAAGTACCCTAAGAAAAAAAATTAGCAGAAATTTTGCTGGAAGTGATATTTTAGCGAAGTTTTTAAAAATGTGCTAAAATTTCACTGAAGATAAATTTTTCAATAAAAATGCTGAAAAATAGTTAAATTTAAATTGAAATTTCGAAAATTTTGCTGAAAATTTGTTGAAATCAATGTGCAAGAGCCATAATATATGCATATATAATATATGTATATACATATTACAATTATTTATTTTATTTTGAATGACACATTAAAATTTGTATTTTATGCATACAATAAAATGTATTACACGCCATTGAAAATATATTTTTAGCGTTTAATGATGGAATACATATATGTATAATAATTGAAAAAATTCTAACTTGCAATCGCACACGAAAAATTTTGATATTAACTTACCAACATATTCAAAGCAGATGCACGACGATTGTTGCTGGACGTCACATTGCGTACAATTATTTAAAGTATATATATATCTTTCCGAAATCTCGGGATATATATCCATCTCTGTTAAAACATAGATTTTTCACAATATAAAAAGTACATTCCATAAATAAAATCAGTAGTGTTTTACGCTTATTAATACGCATTTGCATTGAAATGTGAAAATATTTAAATACAAGAAAATAAAAAACTGATCACATAAACACACATTCAAATATAATGTCACATACCTGAGCTTTTAGTCAGACTTATTGTAACGCAAAAGCATAAATATCCAAATAAGAATAAGTTCATGATTTCATAGCTATTTATATACAAAGTAACCACATGTTATCTAAATTTCACTTTCACTAACATAATTAGATCAATTGCACATTTTTAATTGATATTATTTAGTATAAAGATGCAATTACGATTTGTGCGAAAATAATTTTGTGATAACAAACATATTAAGGTAATGTAAATCGATATCCAATGTAAATGTACTTCTGTGAACACCTTATATCTTACAAAACCTCTTATTTGTACCCATAATAATCTTATCAATATGAATGTCTGATAACATTGATAATCAACAGGCATCAGACAAGAAGATATTTTTTCGTATTGATAGCAGCTATAACTTTCTATATTTCAAATTTTGATAATATATTTTGATAATAATGTCAGACGGATATATTATCTTTAATGAATTACTCATGTTACATATATAAATGCATATATTTATATATATGTATATATATAATTATTACAATACATTACCATTATTATCATTTACTTATAGAACTGCGCATTCATTTAGCAAGTAGGCAAATATGAGAAAACGAAAATATAGGTATTACTTGGATATTTTATAACATGTGTCAGCAAATAAGTGAAAGTCTCAAGACTTTCGTAATTTAGCCTATTTTACAGTAAAATTCAGAGATATGACACCAGATCTCTCGAACAATTTCTTTTGTACAATTTCAATTAGTTAATGTAATTAATGCCTCTACAATATCGCCTCTATGTTCCCTGAGAGTCTGTTCGGCCAAAATCCGACTGATCTCCATCTCTTTCATCTGAAAGAAATACGACCGTAAGTCTCTTAATCGATACGAATTTCCAAGGACTGAACACATGGGGAAATACTCACGATCAAATCGACATCCTCCTTCTTAATAGATACTTTGAGCAGCTCCTTCTCCTTCGCCTTTTTCTCCGCGGCTTCCTTATCGCGACGGTCGCCGATTATGCTGAGAGCCTGTTAGACATTCTTTTTAATGCGAAAACCGAGTTAACTTTCAATTTAACATTTGAAATCGAGCAACGAGAGTGATTGAATTCTAGGTTACCCGGGACAAGTGAGTACTTACGCATGAAAATCCATCGGACGACGAGATCTCTTTCTCCTCGGCATAATCGGTCACTTTTTCCAGATCCGCTGCACCACTGTCATACTTGGCCGCCTTCTTCTGCGACTTCTCCTGCTGCACATCGTCCGAGTCCCCGTTCACATCGTCGTCCGCCATCTTCCGTGCAAGGTTAACGTGCGCTTCGTCTGGCTTCGCTGCTCCCGCTGTCCCGGTTCGTCGTATGTCAACAGACACGCGTGGATGTCGTGGACAGTGGACACTCCAAACATCCAGACAGTTTCGATCAAATTCTGATTAAGTTAATCGGAATGAATGATTCGAACGGCAGAATTATCTAAAAGCAAAATTTCTAAATTGTCCCTGATTTAATCCTAGCTTTCTGCCAAAATATTAATAATTTTATTTATATTATAAACAAATGATTCTGTCTATATTGTAAAAAAATTAATACTTCTATCTATATATATATATATATATATAATTATATACAGAATTATTTTTTTATTATAATATGAATAAAATTATTGGATAGAATAAAAATCTTGAACCACAAATATTTTATATATACATATGTATGTATAACGCCGGTAACCAATATTAAATAACATAATGTATGTAAAAGAATTCCAAATAAATGAAAAAAATATAAGTGCTTAATATTTTGGATCAATATATATAAGTAAAATCTATACATCTATTATCCCACTAAGCAACGAACTTTGCAACAATGGCTGCGTTCAGCAGACTCAACAGTTTTGCAACCGTTTTATGATTGCTGCTGAGATAGGACATTCTTCTAGATCTAAAAGTATAATCCAATTAGCGCGAAGGAAACTTCCAACAGTTGCAAAACAAACGTTCTGCTGAACGCAGCCATTAGCTGCGTTCAGCAAAGAAAGCTGCTTTGCAACTGTTGTATTGGGTGCGTTCAGCAGAACGTTTGTTTTGCAACTGTTGGAAGTTTCCTTCGCGCTAATTGGATCATACTTTTAGATCTAGAAGAATGGTCCTATCTCAGCAAACAATGGCTGCGTTCAGCAGAGAAAGCAGCTTTGCAACTGTTGTAAAATTCTTCAATACGATTGGTTCTTGCTTTTGGTTCCTGACAGATCTAAATGTATAAACCAATCATATTGAAGAATTTTACAACAGTTGCAAAGCTGCTTTCTCTGCTGAACGCAGCCATTAGCTGCGTTCAGCAAAGAAAGCTGCTTTGCAACTGTTGTATTGGGTGCGTTCAGCAGAACGTTTGTTTTGCAACTGTTGGAAGTTTCCTTCGCGCTAATTGGATCATACTTTTAGATCTAGAAGAATGGTCCTATCTCAGCAAACAATGGCTGCGTTCAGCAGAGAAAGCAGCTTTGCAACTGTTGTAAAATTCTTCAATACGATTGGTTCTTGCTTTTGGTTCCTGACAGATCTAAATGTATAAACCAATCATATTGAAGAATTTTACAACAGTTGCAAAGCTGCTTTCTCTGCTGAACGCAGCCATTAGCTGCGTTCAGCAAAGAAAGCTGCTTTGCAACTGTTGTATTGGGTGCGTTCAGCAGAACGTTTGTTTTGCAACTGTTGGAAGTTTCCTTCGCGCTAATTGGATCATACTTTTAGATCTAGAAGAATGGTCCTATCTCAGCAAACAATGGCTGCGTTCAGCAGAGAAAGCAGCTTTGCAACTGTTGTAAAATTCTTCAATACGATTGGTTCTTGCTTTTGGTTCCTGACAGATCTAAATGTATAAACCAATCATATTGAAGAATTTTACAACAGTTGCAAAGCTGCTTTCTCTGCTGAACGCAGCCATTAGCTGCGTTCAGCAAAGAAAGCTGCTTTGCAACTGTTGTAAAATTCTTCAATACGATTGGTTCTTGCTTTTGGTTCCTGACAGATCTAAATGTATAAACCAATCATATTGAAGAATTTTACAACAGTTGCAAAGCTGCTTTCTCTGCTGAACGCAGCCAATGTACCATTTAAAGAGTTAAGAGCGATTGAGAGTAGAAATTTGGAGGGAAATACAACGTGCATTGTCTATTTGATACATTTTAAAGTGTTGTGTGAGAAACCTCGAGAAACCTAAATTTTTTTTTATATCAACTCATAACATTTTGATATCTAGTATATATTTACAATTATGTAATATTTCTCTATATAAATATGTTTTGAAGGTGATTTAATAGTTTTTTAAATTTTTCTACATTTTTTTCCTTATTTTTCAATATATTTACAATTTATTTTTATTAATTTTCATTAAGTTTAGATTATTTCATTGCAATAGTGGGTTTATTCGCGTTGCATGCTCCAATATGCTCCTATAATAGCTTTTACTCATTCCAACGCATTCATTGAAATGCGACGCGAATAAATATAGTGAGTTTTGACAGAGCGAAAGAAGGATGAAAAGAGAAAGAAGTTCATATAGCCAACATAGGAACGCTAAGTTTACGCTAGGTAGAATCCTAGATTATCAGAGAGGCGCAACCGGCTTAAACCAGTATGACAAAGGTACTAGGGAGGGTACTAAACATGGCTGACATGCTATGAAACTGCCTTTAAACTGTCAAACAAGATAAAACAAAGTAATATAAAA